>NW_028227269.1:95851144-95971144 GCF_978045245.1 Mus caroli
AGTGTTTGAGAGATCTTGGAGTCCAGGTTAGTTGAAACTGCTGTTCCTCCTACAGGATTGCCCTTCTCCTCAGCCTCTTCCAGCTTTGCCTTTATTCAACCACAGAGGGGTCATCAGCTTCTGTCCATTGGTTGAGTGCAAATATCTGCATCTGACTTTTCCAGCTGCTTGTTGGGTCTTTCAAAGAGCAGTCATGATAGGTCCCTTTTTGTGAGCACTCCATAGCCCCAGTAATAGTGGGAAGCCTTGGGGCTTCCCCTTGAGCTGGATCCAACTTTGGGCCTGTCACTGGACCTTCTTTTCCTCAGGCTCCTCTCCATTTCCATCCCTGAAGTTCTTTCAGACAGGAACAAGTATGGGCAAGAGTTTTGACTGTGGGATGGCAACCCCCTCCCTCACTTGATGCCCTGTCTTTCTGCTGGAGGTGGGCTTTACAAGTTCCCTCTTCCCACTGCAGGGCATTTCATATAAGGTCCCTCCCTCCCTTTGAGTCCTGAGAGTTTGTCATCTCCCAGGTCTCTTATGCATTCTGGAGTATCCCTGGTCACCTACCTCTAGAGGTTGCCTGTTTCCATTCTTTCTGCTGGCACTCAGGGTTTCAGTTCTTTTCCCCCACTCAATACCAGATCATGATCAAGTTCCCCTCTTCCTGCACCCCACCTCATCCACTTTCCCTCCCTCCCCCCTTGTGATTATTTTCTTCTCCCTTCCAAGTGGGACTGAGGCATCCTCACTTGGGCCCTTCAGCTTATTTACCTTTTTGAGTTCTGGGGACTATATTTTGAATATTCTGTACTTTTTTTCTATTTTTTTTTTTTGCTAATATTCACTTATGAGTGAGTACATACCATGCATGTCCTTTTTTGGGTCTCAGTCACCTCACTCAGGATGGTATTTTCTAGTTCCATCCATTTGCCTGCAAAGTCTAGGATGTCCTCATTCTTAATAGCTGAGTAGTATTTCATTGTGTACATGTGCCACATTTTCTGTGATGCATCGTTACATTTTAATGATGTATCAGTGGCTAAAAGCACTTACTACTCTTGCAGAAGACCCAGGTTCAGTTCCCATCACCCACATAGCAGCTCACAACATTAACTCCCATCCGAGGAAATCCAATGTCCTTCTCTGATCTTTGTGAGCTCCTGAATGCTTATGATGCACATATACTCATGAATAAACATACACACAATAAATAGAAGAATTTTTAAAATTATGAATGACTTTAATACATTTCAGGGAAAAATATACTTATTTGAAGTTAGAGATATTATAAGATTTAGTTTTCCAAAGATATGACTCTCAAAATAGGAAATGTTTTGATGGTCATTAATAAGACTACATGGTGCATAAAACCAAGTATATGATTTAAAACTCAAGAATTTCTCCAAGAACATAAAGTTATAGAAAATAATGAGAAAGTCTAGGGAAATGATGAAGGATAGTCCTTTGAGATCTAAATAAATAACCGTGGGTTTCCAAATGAGATTAAAGTAAAGAGAACACATAAATAAGTGGATAATGTAAGAATATTTGCTTAGAAGAAGAAAATTTTATTTAAGTTTTCACCAGATTCAGGGAAAAAAAAGACAAATAATAGATGATATAAAAGTATACGTAAATTAGTGTTTAGACTTCTAAGAAAAACAAAATAATTGTAAAAATTATGAAAAGGAATAAAGGAAAAACAAGTAAAACATAATCACCAGGAAAGTTAAAAGCAACTTGTTTTGACACCAAAAGCAATGGCATTAAATAATTCCGTACTCAAGTTTGTAAACAGGCTTTCCAAGATTAGATTAGGCTGGCAAAAAATATTTTATGCAAAAGTGCTAAGTGCTTTAAAAAACTGACAATAGACCTATTATTCCTGTGATATCATTGGTAAAACAATGACTAGAAAATGAAAATATACTGTTGTGGGAAATATTAAAAAATGAGCCCACCATCTCTCTGCAGGGCCAGACCATGCTCGCTTTTCCCAAGAGCCACTAGAACTTCCTCAACCATAAACCCATATAGTCGGCGATCCCACATTCCTGTAAATAAATGGAATCCCCCAACCTCACAGTTGCATGACACAATTCGCAATAACCCAGTAAAATCAAGACTCTTAAAGCTTAATTAACCAATAAGACTTATGAATCAATAAAATCATAATTTACAAGATACCAATACAATAATTTCGGAGCCAATTGATAATGATAAAAGCATTATCCCAATATTTCTAACGTTGTGAAATCATAGCTACTTGTGGCTGGTAAACGCCACACGGGTTCATGTCCACAGCCTTCCCTGTAACTAGATAGGTCTGGCAGATGAGATATATGTAGTCCTGACCCACAGGACTGAAGGAGAGCACCCCACTACATATATCTCCATGCACATTCCTCCATGGCTGGGCTCATTGTTTATTGGAAGACCAGAGTCAGTAAAGAATCATGTGGCTTCTAGAAATGGAAACCATCTCCAAAATGAACAATAATGCACAGAAAATTATGTCAGAGGAAAGATGACTTCTCCCATCCCCACTTAAAGTAGACTAAAAGTAAGAAATAAAATTATTCATAGCTTATAGGATGTTTTAGTTTTGGCTTTCCTATTTTTTTTTTTTTTTTTAGATTCCTACCTTTAATAGCAAAATACTATTTGGACCCTAGAATGTTCTATACCTGTGCATTACAAACATTAATCTTGCATAGGATTTTTTTTTCAAGTGTGCAAACTATGTATTCAGATGCAACAAGTCTGGATGGGACTGAGGTTTTGCCCTGACAAGCCCCCAAGTAACACTGATGGTGTTAATTCATGGAACACACTTGGGTGTATGCAGATCAAGACCTGAGTGCCACAAGAGTATCCCACAGTGAAGAGACAGAAGGGACAGGCAGACTGAATTCCCAGTCTCACTTCCATGTATTCACTTAATGCAGTATTTCAAATATCAGAAGTTTGTAGCAATTTTCCCATCCACTAATCAATTCTCCAGCAGAAACTAGACAGTGTCCTTGAGCTCTATTCTGACAATGTCTATTGGGAGATAGAATCAGATCCCAAAGTTGAAGGCATGTCCAGCAAGACTGGCCCTCCACTGCAGGTGTGGGATGTGAGCTGTGCTTCTGAATGGCCGTAACTGAGGATTCCACAGCTTCTTCGCTCAGTTCATTTAATTTACTAGGGTAGTTTACAGAACTCATTGGGTCAACCATGTTTATTGTCTTGTAATGAAGAACAATCAGAGTGCACACAGGAGAGCAGATGGATAGGAGCAATCTGTGAAATAGAAGCAGGTGTGGGTGTGGCATGTCAACCCATGCTGTCTTAAAGCTACCTCCCAGATATCTTTCACATACCCATATATTCACTCCAAACCCCAGAGATTTAATCACATAGACATGACTGATTAAATCATTGATCAGTGGTGGTCTTGCCTTTCTCTTCCCTAAAAGCATGGGTTGGCAAGAACCTAAAGTCCCTACTCTCTAATCCAGACTTGGTCTTTCCAGTAATCAGCCAGGACTCAGAAGCTATATCCAGGGTCTCTTGACACAGCATTATGATATTATTAGCATGCAAATGGCACTTACCACTCCAGAACACTCAAGAGTTTTGTGCCAGGAAGCAGGTATGAACATCAACTATATATAGTATACCTTCCCCACCCGACTCAGAATTTTATTTTAAACTGAATTCTATATATATACTATATTATAGATGTGTTCATGATACAAATATATCCAAGGCATGTTGAAAAATAAAGCAGTAAGTTGTAACTCAGTGACCAATAGAACTAAGCACAAAGCAGATGCAGGCATTCAGAATTTTGATATAAAGAAGTGCCATTTTCATTTTTTTTATACTAAGAAAATATTAAGGAGCTTTAGAATCACGTAGCTACCTGAATTTTAGATGCATACAAAAGCCAGAAAAAGGTTTGAAATTAGTTGATGTTCAAGCAAGGAAGAGAAGTTTGACCTGATGTTCAGTACTTTCCATTATAATGCAACTTTGAAAAAGTCAGGGTGAGAACCCACACACACAACTCTTAGTGTTCAAAGGAACAAGGAAATGAACCTGCTTTATACATTTAACTTTCTAATTTTGCTTTTCCATTTCTTCTTAATCGTTATATCTTTTCTGAAATGAGTTAGGGACAAAAAGGAAAAATAAAAAGAGACGGAGAAAGAAAATCTCTGTGTAAGTCATTTCTAGGAAACTGTCTATAATGGTTTTAGATTTGCATTATAATTACTTTAAAAGGGAAATTTAATTCATTTGTTTCTAATAACTCATTTTTCAGATATAATTAAAATGACCCCTGAAAGAAGGTTAAAATACCAGTCGATTTGAACAGAGTAGATTCTAGCCTTTTCAGTTCTCAGTCTTTATGAGTTCTTTGATTTATTTGCATCACTAACTTCTAGCTAAATATGGCTTTAATGTGCCAATCTTTTTCTCGAAGTAACCCCCTCTTGTGTATATAAACACAGATCCATGTCCCTCCAAGTATCATTTGAAAGCAGGTCAAAGACTATATTATATATCATATATTAGATATTCTATATGCTATATTCTATAGTGTATTGTATATTTTATATCATATTATACATATTATAATCTTATTTTAGAAATCTAATCTGATCAGCAATTTTGACAGTGTTGATGAATTTGATAAATTATTTTACAAAGATAGCATCGGTCTGTGGTCCGGTTTCCTGTGAGTTCTAGAATTCTAAAACATGTCTAGAGAAGAAAGGATAAGGCACCGGACAAAGCAGAATGTGAGGTTATTTGGCTCACCCCTTTATTTCATCTCTGCATTCTATAGTGAATCCAAATCCTATAGATAGCAATGATCAGGAGGAAATAAATTATACAATGTGACTCCCCAGTACAAAACTAGAAGGTAAATTCATGGTTTGAGGTCAGAGGTCTTCTTAAAATGCAGGCAAATATATAATATGTAAGTACCATTTTAAACCTGAGAAAGTAGAATGTAAAGTTAAGTCACTAGATGTGTGTGTGTGTGTGTGTGTGAGTGTGTGTGTGTGTGTGTGTGTGTGTGTGTGTGCGCGCGCGCGTGCATAGGTGTCTGTGTAAAATTGGCTTGCCTCCCAGTGAAGGAGCTATACCATCAAGCACTATGTGACATGCCCACAGCCATACTGATTTCCATCCAGTTGAGGAAGATGAATGTTAGTACATGTAAGACTGTTTTTAAAGAACTAATTATCTCTGCAGGTTTCTTCCTATTTTAATTTTGAAAGATCACAAGGTTTTTTGTTTTTTGTTTTGTTGTTTTTTTTAATGTATAAGCAAAATCTAAGGCGATTATCAGAGCTTTACCTGCCATGTCCCATGAAGAGAAACAGTACATTTTTGCATTCCTAAAAGGCAAAATGAGGGCTTTTATAGGATTTCAAAAATAGTGCCAGTTAGCTAAATAAAATGAAACTTGCTTGTAGCATTTTAATGTTTCCCCAAAGTGATGTTTGTCTTGAACTTCACATCTAATGCAAACACCAGAAGTCAAATGGTAATAAAGATCCTTTTAACTGCAAATGCCAACACAAACTTCCCTGCCATACAGTCTATTCACGGGAGTCTAGCATTTTCTCCTTTTAAATTAGGTGTCCTAGTTACTCTTCAGTCTTATAGCAAATCACAAAATGTATAAAATGAAATTTATAGCCTCTATAAATATAAAAGAGTACTTGGTCAACCCCGAAAGATGTGGGAAAGCTACACAGTGCATTGAATGCGCCAGAGCCTCTGAGTTTATGTGACCTGGCTTTGAATTTCAGCTTCATAGTGACTAACCTACTGGCAAAGTCACATCATCTTCTCTAATCTCAGTTTTCTCATCTGGAAAATTGATTTAAAGTATGTCAAGTCCGTCTTCCTTTCTCAAACTTGACCTTCAAAGGACAGTATATTATGAAAGTATATTAGATAAAAATATGACTCAAAGTATCTATTCATGGGGTCACCATATGGCTTCCAAAACATCCCCATATCATGCTCCTCACGATGGCTAAGGCACAAACTAGCTTCCATCCTGGGCTCATGCCAGTCAAAGCACCATAGCTCAGCAATATCTTAGAAATATGTTGCTGCTTTGAAGAACTTATTGTAGTTCTTTGGTTCTGAAGGGAGACAAAGTCTGTGCCATCTGCTTTAGTCATTGGCTATTGTACAGCTTTTGCAAAAAAAAAAAATGTGTGCATGGAAATGTAAAGAAACATTTCGCTATCAAATCGCTAATGATTTTTTGTGTGTGTGCCTTACAGCTTACAAGATTTGCAAAATGAATGTGAGGAAGTAGAAGTGTGCTAAAGAATGTTAAAAACAGAATGAAGGCCAAAAGCAGGCAGGTGTCAGGTGGTCATTCATAAGTGCAAGGAATAATGGTCACTTCTGCATTTACACAGAGGAGAAAAAGTAAGACGGCCTTTAAATAGTTTATCATAAGATAAAGATGAATAGACTCCCCTCACAAAGAAAAAGTGTTTAAACATTTCTCAGAACTGACATAGAGATCTATTCTAAGCCTTGGTCTTCCAGTCCCTTTAGGTAGCCATAGCAAATGCAGTGCACAGCGTCTTGGACTTTCTTCTGTAGTTGCAGTCATACATGATGAATACCTACTCACAGAGATTGTATTAGTGAATGTGACATTACTTTTTTTCAACTATAAGTAGTGTTCATCTGAAACTACACTGTGAAATATGAGAATATAAACTCCTAGAGATGAATTCTAATATTGTGTGTGTGTGTGCATGTGCGTGTGTTTGTATTGTATGCATATGTGCACTAACATGGGCATATGTGTACCTATGACACACATGTGGAATCCAGAGGAAAAAGTCAGGTGTCACTCTCATCTTATTCCCTTGACACACAGCCATTCACTGAACCCAAAACTCATCATTTTTTTCAGCTGAGCTGGGTGGCCAGTAAGACCCAGAATGCCTCCAGCTTTTGCCACCCACTGTGTTAGATTGCACTCATGCCTGGCCATCTGCAACCTTAGGTCAGAACTCCGGTCCTCATGTTCATTCATTGGGCATTCTTAGCCACTCGGCCATCTCCTCAGCCCTACTTACTCTTGTAAGTAATTTCATCTCTAAAATGCAATGTATCTTATGAGATTTCCATGATGGTTAAGTGAACTCATTCGTGTAAAGCAAGTAGCTCAGCCAATAGCAAATCTCTAGCATCACAATTGCCATCGAATTATTCAGTACCACCCATGTGAATGTCCTCTTAAAAATCTAAAATATCTGTGCTTCTAGCATATGTGCTGAACATGATATATGTTATCAGCTGTTGCAAGATATTTGATGACACTGTGAACCTAGAGATTTTATTATTTACTGAAAAATAAAATCTTGTTTCTAGTTGTGGTGTGGACCAGACCCCTTAGCACACACCTTTAATCCCAAACAATGAAGGTAAGGATAGTTTGTAGAAGGAAGCAGCCATTTCTGAAAGTGATGTCTAATTGAGTCACAAAGTGATGAATCAGAAAAATGTTTGATAGAATAGGATATTCCCAACTCTAATGAGAAGAGAGAGGAAAGGGAAGCTACTTAAGGGGCATTGTGGAGAGAGAAGAAGCAGATTTACTGGGTGAGTTTGACAGTCACAGGTTGTAGAGAGGTGAACCAGCAAGCCAGAGATCAGAAAGAATTATAAAGAGTAAGCTTATTCAACAGTAAGACTTAGAGGCTGGACACATTCTAGGCCTAGATTAGATTGTATGGAGGCTAGAAGCTTCCAGGATTAGGCCTAAGTTAGAAGACTGAGGCAGTAAACCCTGGAGACAACAGTTACATCAGGTGAATAAAAGCCAGCATTTCTCAACCATGTCTGTTACAGGTTGTGGTCATGTAGTTTTTAAAGGTAACTTATTCTGGAACTTATCTGTAGACTGATTCTACTAGTTCTTTAATGCAGAGAAACAGATAATGCAGGAGGTAAGAGGTATTCTGAAACATACTAAAATCTCCATAAATAATAGCTTTTAAAAAACCTAAATCATTGGATACAAATAAGGATTTCTCTTTTTTGAGACTTATTTTCAATTTTCTTTATATTATGTGTGTATATTAGTATGTATTGAGTATTAGCATATCTGTGAAGGCAATTGCAGAGGCCAGAAGAGGTTATCTATCACCTAGGGCTGTAGGCACAGATGGGTTGTATGTCTAGTCATGAGTGCTGGGAACCAAACTTAGGTCCTCTACAAGAGCATCAACTGCACTTAACTGCTGAGTCAACCTTAAATGACAAGAAGGGGTCAGTCCTAGGACATGTACGAAGTATCTTCATAAAGAGGGTAACAGAAGTATAAGGACTCTAAGGAAACTATGTTGGTCTGATCGACCTGAAAAAGTAGCCAAAGGGTATGAATGAATAGTGAACATATGGGGGGGGTATGTGGGATCAGAGATTATTAACACAAGACTGGGTTTTATTTTCAAGTTAAGAGACTGTCACTAAAGAGTATTAATATGAACTTCATGATTTTAATTTTACTTTTTAAAGTTATGTGCTATAGGAGTGAGTAGCAGTTGAGAACTGAGTGGAGAGAGAGCTCATCTGTAGTCCAGAGTCAGAAGGCTTGGCCTCAAGAGAAGATTAAAATTGACAAGTAGCACAAATAGTGGGCATATTCCTAGCATGCTTTCAGGCTAGAGGCAACCTGATGTGAGAATGAATGTAAACAGCAAAAGGAAAGGACGTTTGGCTAAAGGAATTCAAGGATTGGAAGATCCATTTCTTTTTTTTTATATAGTTTCTAAATTTATTTATTTATTTATTTTTTACATATAAAACTTTTTTTTATTACATCTTTTCCTCAATTACATTTCCAATGCTATCCCAAAAGTCCCCCAAGTTTGGAGCTGTGACGAAAGGATGGACCATCTAGAGACTGCCATATCCAGAAATCCATCCCATGATCAGCATCCAAACGCTGACACCATTGCATTCACTAGCAAGATTTTGCTGAAAGGACCCAGATATAGCTGTCTCTTGTGAGACTATGCCGGGGCCTGGCAAACACAGAAGTGGATGCTCACAGTCAGCTAGTGAATGGAAGATCCATTTCTTAAATAAAGAATAGGAAAGACAGCACAGGAAAAATAACCAGGATAGTCAATGACTGAGTCCAGCTGCAACACTTCTGTCTTAAGGTTTTACTGCTGTGAACAGATACCATGACCAAGGCAACTCTTATAAAGACAACATTAAATTGGGGCTGGCTTACAGGTTCAGGGGTTCAATCTATTATCAAGGAGGAAACATGGCAAAATCCAGGCAGGTATGGTACAGGAGAAGCTGAGAGTTCTACATTTTCATTTGAAGGCTGATAGCACAACACTGAATTCCAGGCAACTAGGATGAGGGTCATAAAGCCCACATCCACAGTGACACAGGTACTCCAACAAGGCCACACCTACTCCAACAGGGCCTCACCTTCTAATAGTGCCATTCCCTGGCCCAAGCATATACAAACCATCACATCTTCCTTAAGAGATTGGACAGGAAATGCTGAGCAAGAGTTGAGGAAAAGACAAGGAAAATATCTGCTTTTGGAGACTGTTGATATCAAGTACAGAGATCTGTGAAACTGCGGGTCAAAACCTTCAATGTGTTCTACTATGAGGGCAGACATGACCACACAGAGAGACTTGGCTACATGGTCATTTGTGAAAACAAAGTGGCTATAACAAACTTTCATGGTAGAGAAAAAGAGAAAAAGGGAAGTGAGTGTGAGAAGGAAGGAGATTTGGGCCTAGAGGTATTCATGAAAATGAGTAATGAATGGAATAGGTTGGTCCCAGGCATAAAACATGGAGTTGGGAATCTTGTTAATAAAATGAATAATGCTAATATTTGCTTGTGGACTGAGAACAATTCCATGGCAGACAAACAGATGATAGAAGAGATAAGAAGAAACATAACATCGTCATCTCAAAGCAGAAGGAACAACCTACCACCTGCAATGAGAAACTTCATCAAGTATCCAAGGAACCGGGTTGGGAGTGGTAAGATCATGGTGGCCTTCCCTTCCTGTGCTTATTTTCCCATTCACACCTTGGCCACCCAACTATATCTAAACCGAAGTAGAAAGGTCACTTCTCAGATATACTCATTCTCTTGACCAGAACTTAGCCAAAGCTATCACACAGGGGAAAATACGGACCTCTCCATATCTGAGATCCAATATATAACTCATATCCCATGTCCCCAGGGAGGTGGCTTTGTAGTCTCGTGCTCTCTGATTGCCCCAAACCTTCCCTTATGCTTCCTTCTCTTTCTTTCCCTTCACCAACCACAAGCTTCAGTTACACAGAAAGCTCCCCCAAGGCTGCCTCCAGGACTCAGGACATGTTTATTGACCACTAAATGTGTCATGCCTCCCCAATACTTCTACCATGTACTCATTCCTGTGGCTTTTTAAATAAATTGACTTCCTAAGTGAATGTCTGCTGAGAACTAAAAGGCTACGTTGCATTTGTCAAACATGGTGTCCTGGAGCAAACTGAGTGCAAATGCTTCTTAAATGTTCAATGAATGAATGTCTTTTTTTTAAAAGTATGAATATGCAAATGCATGTAGATTACCTGATCATAATTAGGGATTTATGCTTATATCAAAAGCCTAAGAAATAGCAGAAATTAAAATACTAGACACAGCTTGACTTCAGTGAGGGGGGAAGGAACATATAAGATTTCACTTTATCAACATTTTCTGAACATCACAAACTTTCCACAGTAAGTGGGTATCACTTTTATTAAAAATTCAAAACATGAAAATCCCACTTTGGCCGGGCGTGGTGGTGCACTCCTTTAATCCCAGCACTTGGGAGGCAGAGGCAGGTGGATTTCTGAGTTCGAGGCCAGCCTGGTCTACAGAGTGAGTTCCAGGACAGCCAGGACTACACAGAGAAACCCTGTCTCGAAAAAAAAAAAAAAGAAAGAAAGAAAATCCCACTTTGTTCATGAATGCCCCCCCATAGGCTCGTATGTTTTAATGTTTCATCTACCATTGATGGAGCGGTTTGAGGAGAATAAGAAAGGATAGCCTTGTTGGAGGAAGTGTGTTACTAGGGATGGGCTTTCCAGTTTCCCACTGCTGTCTATCTGTCTTTCTATCTCTGTCTCTCTGTCTTCTCTCCCTCACTCTGCCTTTATCTTTATCTCTGCCTACTTGGGGTTCAGGATATGAACTCTCAGTTGTTCCTACTACCATCCATGTCTTGGCTCCACCCTGTATGGCTCCATTCTGAAGTATAAGCCCAGCCCCATGCTTTCTTTCATAAGTTGCCTTGGTTGTGATGTTTTGTCACAGCAACAGAGAAGTAACTGACATGCCTCCTTTCAATCAGCTCAGGTGTTCTTAATCCTATCATACCTCCATCTGCTATGTTCTAATCAATATCTGTAGCTACAATCTACCCTGGGATCCTCACACAGAGAGAGAATACAGCTGTTTTCATGCCTGCTGTCTATGGTCTCATGGTTTGCACTGTTGTGTGACAATGTGCCTTCTATATGCCCAGACTCCAGAGTCTGCACTGGAACAAACCCTCGAAACATATTTGACCTCAGAAAGTTCTCAACTTCCCCTGAATCTACCAGCAAGTGTAGTCAAAAGGACGGACCTGCCCAGGGTTTGACAAGGCTTAAGAAGGTTTTGTATACATTGTACATTAAAAAAAAAAAGGTTTGCATCTCAAAAGACTGCAGTATTTACCTAAAGAAGAATAACTAGGGTGCTTTTATATCTATTCAATAAAATTGCAAAATTCTATCTGGTAAATATATCATAGACAACATCTTCAATTTAGTATCGCTGAAGTTATGATATGTTGGAAAGCTAACCTAACTGACAAGACACCCTGATACCAAGCAAAAGGATAAAGAATCTCATATATCTACCGTGGGAGATTTTATCACAGTGTAGAGTTAAAATTTGACAACAGGTCAAAAGCTTTAAAAATACAACTTCAAACTTTCTGAAGTATCTGAATTAAAAATGGTCTTTCAAGTGTGTAAGCATTTGCCTTACTGGAATATATGGTTATTAATAAGTGTTTTGTTTTGTTTATAATTCTAGTAGCTTTGTTTTTGTTTTTTCTCAATATCTATTTTAAAGTTATAATGTAGTCTTTCCCTAATATTTATATTTTAAAATGCAATCCAAATTTAAATATTGAAAGTTTTGGCAGCATTAAACAAAGCTACTTTCCTCTCTGCATGAAGACTCAGAAAGCATTGTGTGTTTATAGGAGGCTCAAGTCAATGAATGGCCACACCAGTGGAAATCCTTGCCTTGTGAACATATGTTAGAGATTTTAATTTTATCTCCAAAACAATTTCTAAACCAGAGGATAGATACCCTGATAATCCCTCTCTATTCATCAGATCATGTTTATGCACAATTGGTCAAGAAATTAAAAAAAAAAAAACATGAATACTAATGATATCATTTGGATTCAAAGCCATAAACCCATAGAAGCTAAGAGGAGATCAGTGGCTCGAAGCACCCACAGGTAGGACATCCTTATTTAGAATAATGTTTAAAAATGATTTGATCTGAATTTGTCATGAATTCCCAGTAATCTGTTACCTTTTAAGCAGGCTCGATATCTGCACAGCTGAATAGGCCCTTCCAATCACCAAAAAAGCAAACCCAGAAACTAACAGACTTGCATGCTTCCTCTCCCTGCTGGTCTCCACCATATGGTAGCAAGAAGCAGGCATGTGGAGCTAAGAGCTGCCTCTGGGCGGCTCCTGTAGCCAGCATCCCTCATCAGCTGCCTTTGTAGCGTCACTGAGCATCTTGCAGGGAACATTTCAGCCACAGGGCTCTGTCACCAGCTCCACATTTGTTCAATTCCTACCTCACTCTTGTCATCTGTTCGCTGCCAATCATCTCCTCAGCTGGCATGTGGCCACTGGAGAAAGAATTTTCATTATTAAACAAGCAGCTGGACAACCAAAAAAAAAAAAAACACTCGGGCATTAAAAGCAAACTTCCTTTGTTGCTGCTGGTGATTCACGCCTGCCTACCCTGCTTCTCATTTTCAAGTTCTCCCATCTTTGCCATTTAATGCCCTCTTTCGACTCCATTTTCCTTGAAGCCTACATCTAGAAAGGAACAGCAATAGTGTGGCTAGCTGTTCTATGAGAGTCTACCTTATTCTATTGCCACTGGAGCAAAACCTCTTAGCACACAGATACAAAGGGCTTGCCATGAAGAAGACACAAATCAGGCATATGCAAAGAAAGCATCAGGAAGTGATGTAAACGTTCACTGGGGTCTTGAAAAGTAGGAAATATGGGTTTCCATTTCCATAACACACGCAGAGGAATTTCCAAAACATCCCCTGCTCATCTGTTTCCCTCACGTCCTCCAAGCAGCTGCCTGACAATCTATTCTACCCCAGAAATTCAGTCTTCCAGATTTGGGTTGTCTGCCCTTAGATGTAGATAAATCTAGTCTTGCTCAGTTGCTTCTAGCTCTACAGTTTTATGTGTCCACTCGGAGCCATAGCCAGGCAGTTACCTGAGCAGTAAAGGATGCCTCCGAGTTGAGGAGGAGAGAAGGGCTGACCAGACGGCTCTGTGAGTGAAGTGCTTGTCGCCTAAGTATGAGAACCTGATTTACATTCCCAGAACCCATGTAAAACCAGGTGTATAGGCCTTCTAATCCCAATGCTCCTGTGGTAAGAGAAGAGGCAGAGACAGGCTAATGCATGGTTCACAGGCCAGATAGCCTGGCTTATGCAGCAGCAAACAACAAGAGACCATGTCTCAAGCAATGTGAGGACCCATACCCCAAATTGTCCTCTGACCTCCACATGCATGATGTGTGACATACACCCATACTTACACATACAAACAAAATGTTTACATAGACACAGACACACTTGCAAAGAGTGGGGGGAGAGAAAAAAAAATAATAATAATGAAATGGCCAGGTAGGTGGCTTAGTGGATAGAACACTTTCTGTGTAGACACAAGGACCAGAATTGTGATCACAAGAACACACGTAAAAGGCATGCAGACATAAAAACTGTCTACTATTCCAGCACTCAGAAGACAAAAACAGCATTCCTAGAGCAAGTTGACTCACTCAATTCGTGGGAACTGGTGAGTCCTGGGTTTAGCCAGATATGCTGGCACAATAAATCAAGTGGAAAGCCATCAAGAAAGACACTCAATATCAACTCTGAGCCTCAATATATGCATCCACCCACAAGAACACAGATCCAAATGGGCACCCACACATGTGTCCCATAATGGTAGCAAAAAGTATAAGCAGAAGGGCAGGATGTCTGAATATTCCTGTATCATTACTGTGTCCACCAGAGTAAGAAAAACTCACCTAATTTGAATATATCCTAATTCTTTTTCCCACTCTTTCTTTTCCTTCTCTCCCCCTTTCCTGTCTACTATTCTCATAAATCATCATCTGCTGCATCTAGAAATCTATTTACCAAAACTGGAACACAAATCCAACTGAAGAAAGACAAGGCCCAGAGAAAGTTGTCTGACCCACATCCACAGCCATTCATCTTACAGAGCAGGCTCGGGAGATCCAGCCTGCCTGTGCCTCCCAGTATTTCCCTTATTCTTTTCATGTTCTATTGGAACACATGGCCTCAAAGAACGAAACAGCAAAGCAGATTGTGTGGGAATTATTTGAATTCTAAATTCTCAGACTTCGCCTGGAATTTGTACATATTCTGACATCTATCCCAAGCCTTCAACAACTGTATTATTTGATAATGGAACTCACTCAAGTTCAGCCTGATGGCCCTCATGCACCATAAAAGTTTTAGGACCAAACAAAGATCTATGTATGATACCGATTCTGCTCTTATTTTTTGAAAGAGTCTCAAGAGTGGTCGAAATAAATACAGATCTCTGATTAAATTTCTGTAAACCAGAATAGGCAAGTAGCCAAAATATTCTTTTCATGGGTATATTGGCTTGCTGAAGGTTTATAAGGTGGCATAGCTATAATAACTTTATGGACTAAAGCTCTTGCCTAGATTTATGAAGAAGTTTGGAGCTGATGTGATCTCCAGCCTTGTAGAATGAGTAGCTCCTGAGTTCTGAACCTCTCTAGCCCTGAGCCAGCTATTGTTGGACTACTCAGCCACTATCACTACTGTGTAACCCATTCTAACAGTTCCCTCGTTGCTTCTGCAGAATAGGCCTAGCTAATACAATTAGTTATCAAACACCCAATTGCAGGGGATATTTACATCTAAAATAGAATGGAGGAGGCTGGGCCTAACAAGCCTCTGTTCCCACCAACTTTATCCACACACTCCAGGACTTAGCCACAAGCATTTCCTTCAAGAGAAGAGGTCATGTGACCTTTTAGAACATCCTTAGTTCTCTCTATGACCTCTAGTGCCCAAGTGATCCACTTCAAAAGTTAAATATTACTAGAATAAGTAGTCATCTGAAACTCAAATGTGATCTTCAGGCACTGATTCCTAATACCAAACACTTCCATAGAATTTTTTTTGAAGAGGAGGATGGATAGAAAAGATGAAAGGAGAACCTGAAGGGGTTGGAAATGTTTGTGAATTATTAAAAGTTTATCAATACAGGCAACTGTTACCTCATTGCAGCATTCTGTGTTCCCTGAAGTATGACAGGCATTTGGGACCCCATATCTGAATGACTTGTTACTGAATTACTACGCAAGTGATCACTGGGCAGAGAGTCCTTCAGAGTCAGCATCTCAAGGCTCCTGCACAAGCTACATCTTCACTGCATGCCAGACACAAACTAACATAGAAAGGATTTATTTGGGCTTGTGGTTTTAGAGGCTTGATTCCATCAGAGCACGGGAAGCTTGGCGTGGCCAAGATTTCAGTTCAAACTGGTGAAAGCAGGTGGCACAGGCTCTTCATATTTCATTTGGTGGATCAAGAATCAAAGAGTAAGGCCTGAACAGAGGAGGTGCAGGGGCTAGGGGGCAGTGCAGGGGGTGGGGGATGGGGTGAGACAGGCTACAACCTTCCAATGCTTGACCTTAATGACCTACTTTAAACAAATTCCAACTTCCAACATAATGTGCCAGCTGGAGAAGTTTCCAAACCATGAGCCTGAGGAGGAAAGTACAGAATCAAACCACAATGCACTGGTAGGTAATTGACTTAATTCCATGAAAATATACCTTATCATCCTCCTCCTCTTCCTCCTCCTCCCCCTTCTTCCTCTTTCTCCTTGTCTTCCTCTTCCTCTTCTTTTTACTTTTTTTTACTAATCATTTTATTTGTTTACATTTCAAATGCTACCCCCCTTCTCAGTCTCCTGTCCATGAATCCCTACCACATGTCCCTCCAATTTGCCTCTAAGAGGGTGATACTCCATCCACCCACCCACTCCTACCTCACCCCTCTAGCATCCCCTTTCTCTGAAGCATCCAGCCTCCACAGGACAAAGTGCCTCCCTCCCACTGATGTAAGATAAGGCAGTCCTCTGCTACATATGGAGACATATAGAAGTTATTCACCTCCTGATGGCCAGGAAACAAAGAGAGACAGAAAGAGCTGGAGGCCCAATATTCCTTTCAGGGACATGTCCTCAAAGGTCCTGAGAATGACACAGGATAGTCAAACACTTTAACATATGGAACTTTTGGGGACATTTGAAATCCAATTGATAGCATGCTTTAAGGAGGATGCAGACTTAGATACATGGGTGAAAGATAGTTTTCAATATTCATAGTATTTTAAGGCACCTATATTCTCTCATATTCTCTCTGATTTTTTCTCTCCTCCTCTTCTTTCTCACTACTCCCTTCCATATATATATATATATTAATTTAAATTAAAAAATAGAGGGGCAGGTTGGAATATATGTGTGAGAGAGGAAACTATGATATTTTTAAAACTATGAATAATTTCTTGCTTGTATGAGATTAATCTTCTAAAATAAAAAACTCAGAAATAATTATTTTTAAAAAAAGAAAGAAAAACAAGAAAAAGAAACTAGAGTCTGTGGCCAGGCTCAGCCATTGTCCCACTGCCAGCACTACTCGGTCAAATGAAAAGACTCAATGAGACAATCTCACCAACAGGTTTCTAATCCGCCAAGCTGCTTCCCTAAGGAAATATGAGAGCGCTCTCCATGAAGCAAAGAAGCAAGCCAGGGTGAATTATTGTAAATCGCTCTCCCAGGTTGGGAGAAGCAAAGAGAAAACTCGGGCAAAGCTGTCAGTACTCCAAATAAATACAATTGTTCAGCTGTATTTGAGAGAAAGGGGGAATTGAGAACTGTATGCAAGGACAATCAAAAAAGGCAGCTAGAAAAGGGACATATAAATGACAATAAAGAAGGCAAGCTTGGGAAGACTTACCCCAGGAAAGAAAAATATTTTGACAAAAAGTGTTTTATGTTCTCAAAGGAGTTAAAGCAATATATACCCTGTAATTCAGATAAAGGGAAAACAATAACAAAATAGTGTTCAGTAGAGAGACAGAATTGCAACTATAAAAACTGGAATGAGCCTGACAGTAAAAAAAGATCATAAACACAAACACACACACACACACACACACACACACACACATTCACATATACGTACACATTACCATATATAAACACTCATGCCTCTCATGCACATTCAAAAATACATATATACACGTTTACATATAGACACACTCATGCACACACACATACACACATTAGCACATACATACATATTCACTCACATATACAGAGAGCACACACACATATATGTACACCCACTCACACACCCATCCACACAATGGAGACATTCCAAGCATTCTAAAGATGATCTTTTTTTTTTAAAGTCACAGTTGAGACTCAGAGTACAGACACTTAGCACTTTCTCAGTCATAGGAGGCTACAGACCACTCTATCCTGGAAGAAGAAGAACCATATTACTGTCTTGGATAGATGCTCTCTCCCAGTAACCAGACCTTCTGTTGATGTGATTGAGACTCTCGGCCTCCAAGAATGTGAGAATAAATTTCCTTAATTTATGAATCACTCAGCCTTGGGTATTCTGTTGTAGCAGCATGAGCAGAAAAAGACAGTCCTTGAACAGGAAAATTATAGGAATGCAGCCTTACAAGACCAGAGGAGGAGGATTGCTTCCCTTCTTGAACAGAACACTGAACTTCAAAAATACCCTCACAGCTCTTCAATTGCAGATGCAAAATAACAGTGGTGCAAGACTACAGTATTTTTTAAATTATCAAACTTTTTAATTTTATGTCGGGCCCCAGCACAAACACACACACACACACACACACACACACACACACACACACACACACACTTGTACCTGTAGAGGTCAGAGAGTAACATATAGGAGTTGACTCCCTTTTTCCCATGTGTGTGCTCCAGGGAATGAACTAAGATCATTAGATTAGCAGCAAATGTATTAACGCCCTGAACATCTCACCAGCTCAAGTCAATTAAACTCCAGTATACTAAGGATGCATAATCCAAGGATATTCCTTTCTTATTTTATATTGTTTATGACAGCAGAGATTCCCAGGCATGCAGAGATGAAGGAAACAAAATGAATATATATCCTTCTTAGGTATATCATGGACTATCAAAACAAGTAAATCATAAATAGAAGAATTCCCTATAAAAGAAAAGGCAGTATAGGGGTAGTAAATGTAGTCTACATAGCTTTTTGGACTCTATAAAAAAAGAACATAACTATTTTAATTCTTGAATAAAGAAACATTTTATTATAGTCTTATATTTAATATTATGTTGTAGTTTATTATAACATTTTGTTTTATTGTAGTATTTATTATAGTATTATAGTTTTATTATACCTCATTTTAGGAATTTATTATTTTAATTATAATGAACCATAATAAAAACTCTTGAGGCTACCAATAAAATAAAAAATTGGAAAGGGACAGTAGATATACTGTGAATCACTAAAAGTGAACTAATTTCAACATTGTTTGTGGGAGACACTAGTAACCACTAATAATTGCAATATCTGAAAAATATGGCTAAAGCATTTTAGCTAAAGAGTCAAATCAAATTTATGAAGGATAAAAAATGCACTCTATGTTCCAAATACCAAAAGGAAAACAAAAAGACTTAAAAAATACAGTCTAGCAATGTGTGAGAAAAACAACCAGTGTAATATCACCCAGGAAGTTCGCATGGAATGTTGGAAGACTTTCCTGATGAGATTAGGAAGAAAGAAGGGTAGGAAAAAAGCTGTTTACATAGTGTTTAAATATGTTTGAGATAATAAAGAAAGAAATAGTTATATACTAGTTGGCAATAAAGAATTAACTGTAAAAGGAATAAGAAATTGGTGAAAGGCTCTTCCGGTCAGAAAAGCACCGGGGTAGCTAGGGCTCAGGGTCGGCTGACACTCACCAGCTACCCACAATACCCGCCACAGGATCTTAAGACTTCTGGTGAGTGGAACACAGCTTCTGCTCCAATCCAATTGTGCGCGGGACCTGAGACTGCATTAGTTAGGGAAGCAGAAATGGGCCTGAGTAGGGCGACAGGCCTCATCCAGCCGGATCAGCACCGGGGTAGCTAGAGCACAGGGTCGGCTGACACCCGCCAGCTACCCACGACCCCCGCCACAGGATTTTGAGACTGCTGGTGAGTGGAACACAGCTTCTGCTCCAGTCCAATCACGCGGGTCCTGAGACTGCTCTGGTTGGGGAGAGAGAAATCCGGCCTACATAGGGCCACAAGCCTCTTCCGGTCAGAAAAGCACCGGGGTAGCTAGGGCGCAGGGTCGGCTGACACTTGCCAGCTACCCACAACACCCGCCACAGGATCTTAAGACTTCTGGTGAGTGGAACACAGCTTCTGCTCCAATCCAATTGCGCACAGGACCTGAGACTGCATTAGTTAGGGAAGCAGAAACCGGCCTGAGTAGGGCCACAGGCCTCATCCAGCCAGATCAGCACCGGGGTAGCTAGAGCGCAGGGTCTGCTGACACCCGCCAGCTACCCACGACCCCCGCCACAGGATTTTGAGACAGCTGGTGAGTGCAACACAGCTTCTGCTCCAATCTTTAAACAGTGACAACGACAACAACTAACCCCAGAGATTACCAGATGGCGAAAGGTAAACGTAATAATCTTACTAACAGAAACCAAGACCACTCACCATCATCAGAACCCAGCACTCCCACTTCGCCCAGTCCAGGGCACCCCAACACACCGGAAAAGCTAGACACGGATCTAAAAGCATATCTCCTGATGATGGTAGAGGACTTCAAGAAGGACTTTAATAACACACTTAAAGAAATACAGGAGAACACTGCTAAACAGGTAGAAGACATTAAAGAGGAAGCACAAAAATCCCTTAAAGAATTGCAGGAGAACACTGCTAAAGAGTTACAAATCCTTAAAGAAAAACAGGATAACATAATCAAACAGGTAGAAGTCCTTAATGAAAAACAGGAAAACACATCCAAACAGATGATGGAAATGAACAAAACCATACTGACCTAAAAAGGGAAGTACACACAATAAAGAAAACCCAAAATGAGGCAACACTGGAGATAGAAACCCTAGGAAAGAAATCTGGAACCATAGATACCAGTATCAGCAACAGAATACAAGAGATGGAAGAGAGAATCTCAGGTGCAGAAGATTCCATAGAGAACATCGGCACAACAATCAAGGAAAATGTAAAATGCAAAAAGATCCTAACTCAAAACATCCAAGAAATACAGGACACAATGAGAAGACCAAACCTACGGATAATAGGAGTGGATGAGAATGAAGATTTTCAACTCAAAGGACCACCAAACATCTTCAACAAAATTATAGAAGAAAACTTCCCAAATCTAAAGAAAGAGATGCCCATGAACATACAAGAAGCCTACAGAACTCCAAATAGACTGGACCAGAAAAGAAATACCTCCCGACACATAATAATCAGAACAACAAATGCTCTAAATAAAGATAGAATACTAAAAGCAGTAAGAGAAAAAGGCCAAGTAACATATAAAGGCAAGCCTATCAGAATTACACCAGATTTGTCACCAGAGACTATGAAAGCCAGAAGATCCTGGACGGATGTTATACAGACACTAAAAGAACACAAACTCCAGCCCAGGCTACTATACCCAGCCAAACTCTCAATTAACATAGATGGAGAAACCAAAGTATTCCACGACAAAACCAAATTCACACATTATCTCTCCACGAATCCAGCCCTTCAAAGGATAATAACAGAAAAAAACCAATACAAGGACAGGAACCACGCCCTAGAAACAACAAGAAGGTAATCCCTCAACAAACCTAAAAGAAGACAGCCACAAGAACAGAATGCCAACTTTAACAACAAAAATAACAGGAAACAACAATTACTTTTCCTTAATATCTCTTAATATCAATGGACTCAACTCCCCGATAAAAAGACATAGACTAACAAACTGGCTACACAAACAAGACCCAACATTTTGCTGCTTACAGGAAACTCATCTCAGAGAAAAAGATAGACACTACCTCAGAATGAAAGGCTGGAAAACAATTTTCCAAGCAAATGGTATGATGAAACAAGCTGGAGTAGCCATTCTAATATCTGATAAGATTGACTTCCAACCCAAAGTCATTAAAAAAGACAGGGAGGGACACTTCATACTCATCAAATGTAAAATCCTCCAAGAGGAACTATCAATCCTGAATATCTATGCTCCAAATACAAAGGCAGCCACATTCATTAAAGAAACTTTAGTAAATCTCAAAGCACACATTGCACCTCATACAATAATAGTGGGAGACTTCAACACACCACTTTCACCAATGGACAGATCATGGAAACAGAAACTAAACAGGGACACAGAGAAACTAAGAGAAATTATGAATCAAATGGATCTGGCAGACATCTACAGAACATTCTATCCTAAAACAAAAGGATATACCTTCTTCTCAGCACCTCATGGTACCTTCTCCAAAATTGACCACATAATTGGTCACAAAACAGGCCTCAACAGATACAAAAATATTGAAATTGTCCCATGCATCCTATCAGATCACCATGGACTAAGGCTGATCTTCAATAACAAAATAAATAATAGAAACCCAACCTTCACGTGGAAACTGAACAACACTCTTCTCAATGATACCTTGGTCAAGGAAGGAATAAAGAAAGAAATTAAGGACTTTTTAGAGTTCAATGAAAATGAAGCCACAACATACCCAAACTTATGGGACGCAATGAAAGCATTTCTAAGAGGAAAACTCATAGCTCTGAGTGCCTCCAAAAGGAAACTAGAAAGAGCACACATTAGCAGCTTGACAACATACCTAAAAGCACTAGAACAAAAGGAAGCAAATTCACCCAAGAGGAGTAGACTGCAGGAAATAATCAAACTCAGGGGCGAAATCAACCAAGTGGAAACAAGAAAAACTATTCAAAGAATCAACCAATCAAGGAGCTGGTTCTTTGAGAAAATCAACAAGATAGATAAACCCTTAGCCAGACTCACTAGAGGGCACAGGGAAAGCATCCTAATTAACAAAATCAGAAATGAAAAAGGAGACATAACAACAGATCCTAAAGACATCCAAAACACCATCAGATCCTTCTACCAAAGGCTATACTCAACAAAACTGGAGAACCTGGATGAAATGGAGAAGTTCGTAGAGAGATACCAGGTACCAAAGTTGAATCAAGATTAGGTTAATGATCTAAACAGCCCTATATCCCCCAAAGAAATAGAAGCAGTCATTAATAGTCTCCCAACTAAAAAAAGCCCAGGACCAGATGGGTTTAGTGCAGAGTTCTATCAGACCTTCAAAGAAGATCTAATCCCAGTTCTTCACAAACTATTCCACAAAATAGAAACAGAAGGTACTCTACCCAACTCATTCTATGTAGCCACAATTACTCTGATACCTAAACCACAAAAAGACCCAACAAAGATAGAAAACTTCAGACCAATATCCCTTATGAATATTGATGCAAAAATCCTCAATAAAGTTCTTGCTAACCGAATCCAAGAACACATCAAAACAATCATCCATCCTGACCAACTAGGTTTCATCCCAGGGATGCAGGGATGGTTCAATATATGGAAATCCATCAACGTAATCCAGTATATAAACAAACTCAAAGACAAAAACCACATGGTCATCTCGTTAGATGCGGAAAAAGCATTTGACAAGATCCAACACCCATTCATGATAAAAGTCTTGGAAAGATCAGGAATTCAAGGCCCATACCTAAACATGATAAAAGCAATCTACAGCAAACCAGTAGCCAACATCAAAGTAAATGGTGAGAAGCTTGAAGCAATCCCTCTAAAATCAGGGACTAGACAAGGCTGTCCACTTTCTCCATACCTATTCAACATTGTACTTGAAGTCCTAGCCAGAACAATTCGACAACAAAAGGAGATCAAAGGGATACAAATTGGAAAAATAAAGTCAAAATATCACTTTTTGCAGATGATATGATAGTATATATAAGTGACCCTAAAAATTCCACCAGAGAACTCCTAAGCCTGATAAACAGCTTCAGCGAAGTAGCTGGATATAAAATTAACTCAAACAAATCAATGGCCTTTCTCTACACAAAGAATAAACAGGCTGAGAAAGAAATTAGGGAAACAACACCCTTCTCAATAGTCACAAATAATATAAAATATCTTGGCGTGACTCTAACTAAGGAAGTGAAAGATCTGTATAATAAAAACTTCAAGTCTCTGAAGAAAGAAATTATAGAAGATCTCAGAAGATGGAAATATCTCCCATGCTCATGGATTGGGAGGATCAACATTGTAAAAATGGCTATCTTGCCAAAAGCAATCTACAGATTCAATGCAATCCCCATCAAAATTCCAAATCAATTCTTCAACGAATTAGAAAGTGCAATCTGCAAATTCATCTGGAATAACAAAAAACCTAGGATAGCAAAAACTCTTCTCAAGGATAAAAGAACCTCTGGTGGAATCACCATGCCTGACCTAAAGCTTTACTACAGAGCAATTATGATAAAAACTGCATGGTACTGGTATAGTGACAGACAAATAGACCAATGGAATAGAATTGAAGACCCAGAAATGAACCCACACACCTACGGTCACTTGATCTTCGACAAGGGAGCTAAAAACATCCAGTGGAAGAAAGACAGCATTTTCAACAAATGGTGCTGGCACAACTGGTTGTTAACATGTAGAAGAATGCGAATCGATCCATTCCTATCTCCTTGTACTAAGGTCAAGTCTAAGTGGATCAAGGAACTACACATAAAACCAGCGACACTGAAACTTATAGAGGAGAAAGTGGGGAAAAGCCTTGAAGATATGGGCACAGGGGAAAAATTCCTGAATAGAACAGTAATGGCTTGTGCTGTAAGATCGAGAATTGACAAGTGGGACCTCATGAAACTGCAAAGCTTCTGCAAGGCTAAAGACACCATCAATAAGACAAAAAAACCACCAACAGATTGGGAAAGGATCTTCACCTATCCTAAATCAGATAAGGGACTAATATCCAATATATATAAAGAACTCAAGAAGGTGGACTCCAGAAAGTCAAATAACCCCATTAAAAAATGGGGCTCAGAACTGAACAAAGAATTCTCACCTGAGGAATACCGAATGGCAGAGAAACACCTGAAAAAATGTTCAACATCCTTAATCATCAGGGAAATGCAAATCAAAACAACCCTGAGATTCCACCTCACACCAGTCAGAATGGCTAAGATCAAAAATTCAGGTGACAGCAGATGCTGGCGAGGATGTGGAGAAAGAGGAACACTCCTCCATTGTTGGTGGGATTGCAAGCTTGTACAACCACTCTGGAAATCAGTCTGGAGGTGCCTCAGAAAATTGGACAAAGTACTACTGGAGGATCCAGCAATACCTCTCCTGGACATATATCCAGAAGATGTCCCAACCGGTAAAAAGGACACATGCTCCACTATGTTCATAGCAGCCCTATTTATAATAGCCAGAAGCTGGAAAGAACCCAGATGTCCCTCAACAGAGGAATGGATACAGAAATTATGGTACATTTACACAATGGAGTACTACTCAGCTATTAAAAAGAATGAATTTATGAAATTCCTAGCCAAATGGATGGACCTGGAGGGCATCATCTTGAGTGAAGTAACACAATCACAAAAGAACTCACACAATATGTATTCACTGATAAGTGGATATTAGCCCAAAACTTAGGATACCCAAGATATAAGATACAATTTGCTAAACGCATGAAACTCAAGAAGAATGAAGACCAAAGTGTGGACACTGTGCACCTTCTTAGAATTGGGAACAAAACACCCATGGAAGGAGTTACAGAGACAAAGTTCGTAGCTGTGATGAAAGGATGGACCATTTAGAGACTGCCGTATCCAGGGATCCATCCCATAATCAGCTTCTAAACGCTGACACCATTGCATACACTAGCAAGATTTTGCTGAAAGGACCCAAATATAGCTGTCTCTTGTGAGACGATGCCGGGGCCTAGCAAACACAGGAGTGGATGTTCACAGACAGCTATTGGATGTATCACAGGGCTCCCAATGGAGAAGCTAGAGAAAGTACCCAAGGAGCTAAAGGGATCTGCAACCCTATTGTTGGAACAACATGATGTACTAACCAGAACCCCGGAGCTCTTGTCTCTAGCTGCATATGTATCGAAAGATGGCCTAGTCGGCCATCAATGGAAAGAGAGGCCCATTGGACTTGCAAACTTTATATGCCCCAATATAGGGGAATGCCAGGGCCAAAAGAATGGGAATGGGTGGGTAGGGAAGTGGGGGGCGCTATTGGGGACTTTTGGGATAGCATTGGAAATGTATTTGAGGAAATATGTAATAAAAATATTAAAAATTAACAAAAAAAAGAAATTGGTGAAAGAATCCTATCAGGTACAAGAGAATAATACTGTGAGGAATACAGCAAGCTACTTAGGTCGGAAAACTGATTATATGTAGATAAATTCAAATCAACAAAAAAATGTAATAGGAATGGTACCAATGAAATTGAATTCAACATGTGAAACCTTAACTGATACAAAGAAAATGAAAGTTGAAAAGAAGAACAAATAAAAAATGAAAGACACACACACAAATTTAGAACAAACTTGGCAGAAATTAAAATACAATATATAATCTCTATAATTAAGACATGGTGCTCCTGATACACAAGTTCACAAACAAGTCAGAACAATAAAACACACATCTAGACATCACCATAAACACCTGTAAACATTTACTCTAAGGTGACAACATCCCTAATTAGTGGGGCAGGATATCCTTTAAAACAAATGGATCATGATAACTGTGTATTTACTTAGAAAAAGACACATGCTTCACACTATGCACAAGAATAAAGTCCAAAGAGAAAGAGGAGAGGCAAGAAGAGGGGAGAGGAAGAAGAAAGGAATTGGCCTTAAATAGCATGAGTGAATTCCCACTTAAGATCCATAGAGAAGAGAGTTTCCTATGAACACTTGATGCTCAACAGTAGTTAAAGATTGATTGATGAAATTGCATAGAATTTAATTTAAATTAAATAAATGCTTTCGCATGTTGGAAAAAATCAAAATACTTCTTTAAAGAGAAGCCATATACATAAAGACTTTTTACTTTCATGATATACATATATGTACAATGATTTTTTTTCATATATGTATATAACTTTTTATATCTAAATTCTGCATATTATATAAAACAGAAAACATTGAATTTTTTTTTTAGTCTGGCTTAATACACTTTGCATGTCAATCTCATGATCTACCCATTTACCCTCAAGTTGCATAATTCCCTGCTTCTTCATCCTACTGTGTATAGACATCGTCGTTTCTTCATTCACCTGTTCATGAGAAGCCTGGATGATCCTATGACTTGGCTATTGAGACCAGAGCTATAAGTAAATATGGATGTGTGGGTATCTCTTCCTTGACTCCTGTAGGTATATTCTTAGAAATGGCACAACTATTCTATGCTATTTCTCTTTTGCGTTTTCTAAGAGTCCTTCATACTGATTTCTATAGGGATTAGACTTGTTCATATTTACATCAATAGTATATAAGACTTATTTTTCCTGCACATTCTCACTAGCATTTGATGTGTTTCTGAGCTGGTAGTTATTCTAATTACAGGAAGATGAATCTTGGTGTAGCTACGATTTGCATTTTGCTGATGAACAAAGATGCCAAGCATTTTTGTGTATATATTGGCCACTTGCACTTTTGAGAATTGTCTCTTTAATCTGTTAGTCGGTTATTGATTATATTACTTATGAGTGTGGTATTTAATTCTTTTATCAGCTCATGCTGATAGAAGAAAGGGAAACTCATATGCTGTTTTCCATACTTTCTCCCTGTATCTGCCAAGTGCCCAGAGTCAATGGCACCTAGGAGCAATGGGCACAACTATATTTTACTTTGAAAATAAAGAGAGCCAGGACTTCTAAAGAGATTGGTTGACAACAGTTCTGTGACAAGGAAATTAAGCTTAGCCTGGAAAGTCCTGTGATTCTGGGAATTAAGGGGATGTTCGACTACTGATAGAGAGAACACACTGAAAAGGCATACAGCCAGCTAGAAAGCCTTGATGCCCAAATCTGGAAGAATGTGAGCTTCAAAATAGATCATGAGAGTAATAATCATACTGCAATGAATTCTAAAATAAACACCAATGAGTCTACTGTTACATTAAGTAGATATATATGTAAATAAATGGGGGTATATGGTGGCTTTTTCTTATTATAAGACCCAATTAATAAGGAAATACATATGGAAACAGTGAGGCTCAACCAACCAAACAGCACAGTAACAATATGTTAGACCTGGTCCACAAAATGACAATGAGGTAAGTGTGTGAAAAAAAATTATGAAATATCTTTTTAATAATCAGATATGTTACTAATTAATTACAAAGCAAAAAATAGTAACTTAATGTGGGAAACCCTTGCTGAGACTTTGAAAGTCAGTGTATCAGAATTAGCATGAGCAGTCAGAAGACACATCAAAGGCATCTAAAGATATCATACATGAAGACAGCCACATCACCAGTGTACTTGGTGCCCAAATACATAGTGTTAATTATCTCAATAAAACAGCTGGACAAGTGCAAATCAAAGAAAACTGGCACATGCTTTTTAAAATCTGAGAGGTTGTGGAAGATGTGGTGGTTTGAATATGCTTGGCCCAGGAAGTGGCACTATTAGGAGGAGTGGTCTTGTTGGAGTAGGTGTGGCCTCATCGTAAGAAGTGTTTCACTCTGGGAGTGGGCAATGAGACCCTCCTAGAACCATGTGGACCAAGTCTTCTATCAGCCTTCAGATGAAGATGTAGAACACTCAGTTCCTCCTGTACCATACTTGCCTGGGTGCTACCATACTTCTGCCTTGATAATAATGGACCAAACTTCAGAACCGGTAAGCCAACTCCAATTAAATATTGTCCTTATAAGAGTTGGCTTCGTCATGGTATCTCTTCACAGAAAAGCAAACTCTAACTAAATCAGAAGTTGATATCAGGAATGGGGGTTATGCTAGGGCTCCACAACATGGACTTCCATTCACCAAGGCTGACCTGGCTACAGCTGCTGCTGAATGTCAGATCTGCCAACAGCAGAGACCAACACTGAGCCTCAGATATGGTACCATTCCTCAAGGTGACCAGCCAGCAATCTGATGACAAGTTGGCTACATTAGACCACTTCTTCTGTAGTAAAAACAACATTAGATACTTACTCTGGTTATGGATTTGCCTTTTCTGCATATAATGCCAAAACCACCACAGAAGAATAAATCACACACACACACACACACACACACACACAAACACACTCCACAGACTACAAACATCCTAATTCCTGCACTTAGGAGGTAGAGGCAGGAATATTAGTAGATCAACTACAAAGGCATGCAATCTCAGTCTGTCATATGAAACCCAATTTCAAACAAAACAAAATGAAGAATTGTTGACATTTGGCAAGAATGACCTACAACTAAGTGAAATGTGAGGTCTTTGAGCACATTTCAGAACTTGTGATAGCAAAGAATCGACAGATTAGTCTACAGAGCTGTAGCAATGCCCAGTTCCCTGACACCTGGGCACTGCCTATGTAACCAGTGAATACTGCAGAAGGCATGTGACAAATGTGTAAGAATTCTCTGCATTATTTTTTGTGAGTTTTCTATAAGCCTTCCAAAACAGTACAAATAATATTTTAAAACTTCTATCATAGAATAAAAGAGGATAAAAGTTACACACACACACACACACACACACACACCACTGTCAAGAAATACAAAGAAATCTTAAAAGGCCAGGGTCTGTTTACAAAGCTGCAATAGGCATTGTGATGGTGTAACCAATATGCCCAGGATATAGGCTACAGGAAACAAAATTACTTAAATGTAGAGGTGTATATTTTTCTTTGCACTTGCTTTAAAATGAACAACTTAATGCTGATAAGAAGTACACTCTTGTTTTACCATTTATACCCATGAAACTTTGATTTTTCTATCATATTTTCTCTATTCCTAGAGGATGATACATTATTTTATAAAATCTCATACATCCATGGATTGATATGATGCAAAATACAGTACATTGAACCCAAAGTATTGATGACAAATCTAATCCTCAAGAGTTACTATGAGTAAACTTTCCTTCCTAGAATTAAGTGGTGGTGAAGTATTTCTGGTGAATCAGTATTGCTATTCAGATTGGCCTGGTTGCATGGATTCCAAAGTGTTTGCTTCTAACATTTTAACATTAAAAAAAAAAATCAAGAGCAGAAAAAAGAAACAAATTTCACAGTGTACACTACTGAAGTTGGATGTTAATGTTTTATCAAATGTGTTCATTAATCCATTTGTTTCTATTGAGTCATCAATTCATTTTACTGTTTTGTGCACTTCAGAATAAACAGTTGACCTCCATACACTTTACCCACGACTTCAGCAACCATCTTATTAACCCATGAGTCTTAATTTAATCACTGTATTTTTCCAGCTCTATTGAAATCAATATACTTAGTAGTTATTAGATTCTGTCTTCATCTCCATTTTGACCTTGAGTGTCAAAGCAGTTTGATCTTCAAAAATTGGCCGTAAGGAAGAATCCGAGAAATTGGAAGAGGTCCTTGAACTGGTCCCAACCTGCAGTGCCAGACAGACTCTTGGCTTTGAGCTCTTTCCATACACTTTGCTCCTCAACCTATTCCAAGCAGGTAGACAACCATATAGTTCTTTTCTCAGACAGTGTTGAGCACATAGCAGTGTCGCCTATCAATATAAAATTTGGTATTTTGGTGAGAACATCTATTTTATCTGACTCTATTTGAAGATAGAAATAGATAGACATAGATAGATACAGATGATATGTAGACATAGAGACATAAAGATAGATAGATAGATAGATAGATAGATAGATAGATAGATAGATAGATAGATAGATAGATAGATAGATATGTAGATATAGAGATATATGACTCTTCCTGGGGAGAACTGTATAAAATATTTTCACAGACATAAAGTCTCTCCAACAGGACTGCCTGGATATGAGCTAAACAAGGACAACAATAGTCATTGTGATTGGAGCAGAGACCACAAGGTCTCCACCTTACATAGTAACTTCCGGTAACTAAGGAAAGCTGAAAGCAAGCAGGAGAAAGTCTGCCCCAGGAAAGTGCAAAGCAACTGGTTATCCAATAGCAACAAGTTACATTATACAAACTGAGCAGGGTGAACTCATGTATTCAGAAATGTGCATGTGCTTGTGCGTGTGTGAAAACAATTAGAAAAAAGATAGGACATGATTTTGAAAGAGGAAGGATAGGTATATGAGAAGGTTTTCAAGGAGGAAAGGAAATAGGGAAATGATGCAATTAAAATCTCCAAAAATAAAAATTCATTTATAAAAGTAGGTATCTGCCAAATTAAAAAAAAATCAAAAATGATTTAAGACATAAAGGAAACAAGTCAAGGTTTCTACAACTGTTGAGGTCCTTAGTCTCGCTTCTCCTGCTCTCTAAACGCTGCCCTCCCAGACTGACTCCCAGACAGACTGACTCCCAGACAGACTGACTCCCAGACAGACTGACTCCTAGACTGCACTGTCTCTTGCCTGCCACTTCCCACCATTGACTTGGGTTTAGCTTCCTTCACCCCAAACCCTCATTTGCTTCCCTACATTACACATTCACTATAGATCATTTTTGTTTATCTGTCTATCCTGGTGATTAGTGAGAATCTGTGTCCATTAAGCTGACTTTGATGCATCATTCACTAGAAGACAAAGGAGGAGAGAGGTAACGAAATGTCAATAGTGGGTGATATTTATGGCATTCCCCCGGCATGGGAACCAACGACGGTTCTGGCTTTTAACCGGAGTCTCAACCCTATGACTCACTGTTTGGAAGACTTTGTGAGTTACAACCTCTAGCTTCTTGTCTTGGCAGAGAATGCCCACTGGAATTAATAGGTGCAGAAAGCATCTTGTGACCTGCTTCTGCCATACTGCCTCAGTCTCCCAAAGCATACAGCACAGTACTCACAGCCACATCAGAGGCTCAGTAGGCCCTTATTTTCCTGGAACACTGAGTTGAGAGACAACACAGAATTCACCTCTATTTCAACCTTAACCTTCCTGAGTGAGCACCAATGTTTTGGAAACAGCAAGACCCTAAATTTTTAACTCATATATGCTTATGCAATAATGAAAATAGTTATTGAGCATAAATAAATAAATATGCTTTCTAATTTGTTTCTTCTACCAGCCTCTCCTAGCATTCAGAGGGAATAGCACCTTTAAAAGGGTTCTTTAAGGCTTTAGCTTCTTACCTCAGCACTACTGTTAACCATATCTCCCTCTCCCTCCCTCTCCCCCTCTCTCTTCCTCTCCCCCTTTTTCTCACCTTCCCCCTCCGCTTTTCTCTCCCTATCTCCCTCTCCTCCTCTCACCTTTAGGAGACCATCATATGCCTGGGGTAGTTGGTTATTACCTTATCCCTAAAATGTTGGAACTGACTGTGGATGTAGGAGGCAAGGTGGTGAACTTGAGTCCCCTCAGACAAACAGTTCTCAGCTCTCTGCTGCCCTCTCATGGGAACTTGGCACAGTGGTTGTTCCTGGAGGGAAGCACTCTGTCATTGTTGAGCTAGGTGGCAGGAACAATATGATACTGTTTTAAGTATACATACGCCAAAAGAAGACACAAGAAATAATTTTCACCCCTTCTATTACTATTAAGTACATGGATAGAGTTTCATTTTATTAATAGTAGCTTTCACCATCCATCTGACATATAACATATTTCAAATGCCTGGGACGTTCTCAATCTTTTGCCTTTATTTCCACTTCCTGTTTGATCTTTGTTTCTATTTCCTGTTAATCTAGGCTCTATATTTTATGCCTTTCTACCTCTTCCCTTCCTGCCTCCATTTGCCCATTCACACACCAGTCTAAAATTCCTTAACTTGCTTTTCAGTGATATCGCACTATGTCTGCTAGACCCGCATCTCTCTATTCTGATTTGAATACAGAAGAACACGGCAGGCATTGAGAGTCATGATTATCTTTTATCTATTCCAAGAAATGTCCAAAAGTTCTGCATTATTAAAGGAAATGAAAGGAATTAAAGAGAATATCATAGTGACCTATAGAAATGACAAGAGGTATTACGTTGATGGATGGGTACTGAAAAAAATAAAAAATTAAAAGATGGCCACTTTCAACCCTCGCCGAAGACAGGTCCTCTGTAATTCATTTTTTGTACCTAGATATCCAAGGGTGTTTACAGCTAATGAGCATGCTCCCCAGAGGTATATACTAAGTCACTGTAACTATCACTAAATAAGTCAGTATAGCTTAATGAGGACCTTTGGTTATTCATCATAACCTGGTAAAAGCCTTCTCACTACCCTCCACCACCTGAGGCATGTTTTTATTTCTCTTCCAAACACAGGTACCTTGGTTTGATTTGGTTTGGTTTGGTTTCTTTTTCCTCCCAACACATCACATTGGAGCTCTGCAGTCAACTTTTTCTTTCCTCTGTCTCCCCAGAAACAATAGTGTTGCCTCGGTGTAGATGGAGAGAAAGGCAATAAAGAGAGCGAAGTTCCTGGCTTTCCTGTGTAGGGAGGAGATGAAGCACAATGTGGATGTAGGACGTCCAATGCTCATATCTTCGGGGCAAGTAGAGAGAGCTGGACCATTGCAGCTTCCCTGGCAGCAAGGCAATGAAAAGGGGGAGGGGGATCACCTTAAAAAAATAAAGCATGATTGTCAATGATAACAACAGAAAAATCAGCCTTGCCCACTCACAACACCAGACACACAGGAGATGTGGGCAATGTTAATAGTTTCTAGATCTGAACAAAGCACATCCTTTTGCACTGTGCTGGCTCCCAAAATTCCATGAGGACCTAGATAGGCCTTTTCTAACCAGGGATCCATCACAATAAACATCCCTCAAGCCCTCTTTCAATGATGTTTAAAACTTCAGATACAATGAAATAACCCGCCTAAATAAAATAACCTATCTCTGTAATAAAGTCATAATCAATATCCAAGATTCTCACTCTCTGAAGTTGATCCTCCTGGGTTGTAAACTCTGAAGCAGAACCTGAACCTAATGGAGAGATTGGAAGAAAGGGAGTAGAGAAACAAAATTAGACCAAGAGAAGCTGGATACTAACGCAGGTAGGTTGATGCCTTGATTCCAGTTGGTACCAAAGAGTTCAGGCAGCCTCTGAGATTTAGATTAAGGAGAGGAAGATGGGGTTTTATAACCTCAAATTAAAAGTCATTACATCAAGGCTACCCCAGAAGGCCATCACCCTGGACATACAATCTTGCCCTTGTGAATCATGATGCTGACACTCTTAGTGGGCAAGACAATAAGTGTCCCTTTTAAAGCAAGGAGTTGGGCCCTCTATACTCAGCAGTTAGTGTCCTGCCTCTTGTGATAGGAGCTAAGGTAGACCTATGTCCCTATGCCACCTTCCACTGTATGCCAGCAATTGTCATTATTGTCTTTTTCTATTGGAGTATTAAGACATAAAAATAAGTTCCCTATCTAAAGTCACCGGACCTTCCAGGAGAGACTAGAAAGTCCTCCTGTAGTTCTTCAAATAACGTAGGGAAAACCAACTATCCATGGGATCTAGCAGTGAGTCCTGGTTGATCCCTGTTGCTCCAATGCCCTAAAGAAGGTGCCTACAAGGGACTGCAATGACTGAGACACACTTTACCCTCTCTGGCCACTCCCCCTTCATCATTCTTCCCTGGACTCAGTGGTCAGAGCCCAGTAACTTTAGTCAGAATACAAATCCCTCTATCACGCCATCTTCCATCTTAGCTGTTCTAGGAGAGTCACTGCAAAAGCAGGCAGTTTTAAAGATTAGGCTGCATGCATTCTCAGGCCACGGTGCTGATAATCTATGCAGCCAAGTGGTTTCAGCTTCCACGGGTTCACCCTGTGCACTGCCCATGAAGCCAGTGGTTAGAGAACCTAGGTTTGCCTATGGGCGAGTTCACCAATCAGCTCAGGAGAGTTGCTTCAGGCTCTTTAACTCACCAACTCTCTCAAGTTCCTCCACACAAGGCAACTTCCAGAAACGCCTGCCTGCTTTCATTTTCTATGTCTTCTCCTCACTCATCTGAATTCCACTGTTCCTATCACTTCATTGGAGAACACACCCCCCCATCTGATTGGCTGACAAAAAAAATGTATTTATGATCTCCTCCAAGAAGTTTCTCTCATGTATGAATAATAAACCAAGAGACAAATTTGGCAGGTTTTCTTGTGTGTATGAAAATAAGAAATTTGTGAGCCAGTTAATGGGATTTTAATAGACCCAGCATTGCTTCGTGCCTCGTGCATTTGCTGTGGCATCTCCCCATCATTTTGGATCTTACCTAAATGTTTCTATTCAGAAGAGCATGGAAACCGTCTTTCTCTAGCTCACAGCCAGGAGCAGGGAAAGAACTTTCAATGCACCTTGCTTGCAGGGAGCAAAACTGGATCTCCGGTATAATTCCTGGGCTTTGTTTATCTAAAACTAATCATTAGCAAAGGATAAAGGAAAGTTTAAAGCACCCCATTCGAGTTATCACCTCCACAACTGCTGTTTATCTAAGGATGCAGGGGAGTCAGAACAATGTGCTTCTTGGTTCAAGATCATGCCTGATCGTGAAAGACAGAAAATCATCACCAGTTGAAAAAAAATGCATTTATTTACAGAAAATGATTAGAAGTCACCTATGCTGGTCTGATGGTCAGATGTCCACAGCCCCCAAATCCTCCTCGTGATTTATGATTTCACTGAGAGAGAGGGTTAATTAGAAACAACCTTCATCCTCTCATCATGGCAGGGAATGGCTGATCGCAGAGTTCAGTGTACCTATGGAGAAGACAGAGAAAGCAAGCAAAGAGCATTTATGTTTCATGGTTCGTCTTTAAGCTTCTCCACGAGACAAGGCTAACCAACCACGGAAGTGCTACATGGAAGCCATCCTGACACTTTCAAACTCGACACTATTAAAGCAAACTGCAGATTCTGTTTGCTTTACCCTCACTCCGCACAAATGTGCACCCATGGTTTAACTAAGGATTTTTTTTTCAGAAATGGTGGTCTTCACATCCCTCTTTTGTTTGTACTTTCTCACCAGTCATTTCCTTAGTCACTCAGAGTCTATCCATGTAAACTAAAACCCATTTCATCCCAAAGATTCCTCTTTCGCAGACACTGTGTCCTTTCTTTGCTCTGATGCCCTTCAAGTACTTCAGCATTTACCATATATTTAGGGTGTGTGCTGACCTGAGTTCTAACACCCATTATTTTGGTTTCCAGAGCTTAAATATCATGGTTGAGGCTTATTTACTGTTTCTGCCTGTCTCTACATTGCTTCTCTCTCTCTCTCTCTCTCTCTCTCTCTCTCTCTCTCTCTCTCTCTCTCTCTCTCTCTCTCTCTCTCTCTCTCTCTCTCTCTCTCTCCCCCCCTCTCTGTCTTTCTGTGTGTGTCTCTCTCTCCCTCTCTCTATCTTTTTGTCTCTCTCTCTGTCTCTCTGTCCCTCTCTCCACCCCTCCTCTGCCCTCTCCTCTCCTCTCCTCTCCTCTCCTCTCCTCTCCTCTCCTCTCCTCTCCTCTCCTCTCCTCTCCTCTCCTCTCCTCTCCTCTCCTCTCCTCTCCTCTCCTCTCCTCTCCTCTCTTCTCCTCTGCCTCCCTCCCTCCCTTCTCTCTCTCTCTATTCTTTGTGTATCTTCCACCTCCTGGACTCAGCTCTCTGTCATTGGTCTACATGTCTTCTTTTGACTATCTTCCACTAACTGACCCCTTAAGGTGCTTCTTGTTCACAAACACAATAAAAACAAAAACACTGGAACCTACCAGCCATTTGACTATGCAGAACCTGACTTAGATACAGTGCTGATGTCAGCCTCACACTGGAATCTGTTCAGTGCATTTGGCCTCATTCTTATCTGCCAAGGACAGGATGCCACAATCTTTGGTGACAAAAATACAAAAACAAACAAAAAAGAAAGACCAGTGTATAAGACATCACTCAGGCAAGACTGGGGATGTGTTAAACATCCAATATATTACATGCCTTTAAAACCATTTCCATAATTTCTTCACCTTCTTCATCCCTCCAGGAACTGGACACATGGAGAAATGGCCACTAAAATTCTACCCAGCCTTGATATGATGGTATGTACCTAGTCTTACTGTAACTTGTTATACTATGTTTGTTTGATACCTTAGGGTTTACTACTGTGAACAGACACTGTGACCAAGGCAACTCTTATAAGACAACATTTAATAGGGGCTGGCTTATAGGTTTAGAGGTTCAGTCCATTATCATCAAGGTAGAAGCATGGCAGCATCCAGGCAGGCATGGTGCAAGAGATGCTGAGAGTTCTACATCTTCATATGAAGGCTTCTAGGAAAAGACTGGCCTCCAGGCAGCTAGGACAAGAGTCTTAAAGCCCACACCCACAGTGACACACCTATTCCAACAAGGCCCCATCTCCAAATAGCGCCACTCCCTGAGCTAGGTTTACTCAAACCACCACAATATTTCTGAGAAGTTTACCATTTTCTGAAAGGAGACAGAGAAGGAGTAGACCTAGGGGAGAGGGGAGAACAAGGGGAAGGACTAGGAGTGTGTGTGTGGGGGGGGGAGGATAAACTGTGGTTGGGATGTAAAAGTAGCAAAAAATAATTTAAAAAAACAATAAAATTAAATTTAGAAAACCACACACACCTTTATGTAATTTTGCTTACAATTCATTTTGTGTCATAGAACTCAGGGCCTACTTCCAAACAAACAGTAAGTCTCCTGAAGTTTATATGAGTGTTTGCTGCATCTTCTCTTTTCATTCCTTTCCCCTGCACATATTCCTGAAACAATAATTTTTAACGTTTTGACTCAAATAAGATGCATTAGGACAACTTCCCTGGCTAAGCATCTTTGATGAATCATGTGCACTGTGAATTAGGTAGAGACAAATATTTTCTAAGTCTAGTGTAATTTCTGCAAGACACACTAAAATGACTGCCCCTCAAAGGATGGACCAAATGACTGTTAATTGAATTTCCTTCTATGACAACATTTTGGAATCTTAAAAATATCTATAGAAGCTGTGTGGTTCAGGCTTTAATTTGTTCAAGTTTGATGTCATGCCTGACAAATGGTCACTGAGGCTAGAGAAGGACACGGCTGGTGACGGGAAGAACTTTTAGCAGGAAAAAGCTTTCTGTGTATTGAGCCAAAATCCATCTTCCTGTAATGCCCTCTCATTCGTCCTAATTCTAAATAAGGCTCAATAGAGAAAGACCAATTTTAGTTTCCACATAAAAGTCTGTTAAGCGTCTAAAAATGGCAATTAAGCACTTACCAATTGCATTTTACAGGGCTAAATGTATAGAATTAGCTGAGTTGGGAATTCTTTTTTTCCCCTTTGGTTTGGTTTTGGTAGAATATGCTTTCATCAATTACAGCTGCAGTATCAATGGGAAATCATCAATTATTCCTTTCATTCCTCATTTGATAGAATGTTGAAGTTTGAATTGTTCCTATCATCTTCAAAGTAGCTTACTTTTGTACTTACTTTCTTATATTAAATATAATTCTTCATAGAACTAAATCTCATCTCTAGTAGGACTATGTATGTCTCTGATTTTCTTTACTTTTTCTTTCTTTCCTTTTTTTTTTTTTTTGGAGGGGGGATTCAAATAAAATGCCTCATGAAAAGATCGCACTATGACCTTGTGTGATTTCTTGACCTTCCTCTGTCACTTCACATGACTGGGTTATGCTGTGTTGCCAAGTTGACCACTATAGGCTCACTTGCTAGTACTTTGATATTCCTACTAACAAGGAACCTGATAACTGACACATAGCAGCCGAGAAATGAAATACCCTAAAACAGGCATTCTCACCCTTCCTCATGCTGTAGCTCTTTAATTCAGCTCCTCGTGTTGTGGTGACCTCCCTCCAACCATAAAATTATTTCCATCACTACTTCATAACTGTAATGTTGCTACTGTTATGAATCATAATATAAATATCCGATATGCAAGATATCTGATATGCAACCCCTAAAGGAGTTGTGACCCACAGGCTGAGAACTGCTGAATGACTCAGCCAGTCTTAGTGGTCAATTCCTTCCCTACACTAAACCTATATTACTAAACTACGCCACCTTCCTTTTTACTTTAACTATTTTCAACCCTATCAGATCCCTTCCAAACAGAGTTGCTTCATGATTCTGGTTTATCAAAATCCCCCAAACCTTTGCTCTATATTCTAACATTATAGCAGTGGTATATAATTTCTAATATCTTTTCAAATAAGATACTGAATTAAGATACAGAACCAGCAACAGAAGTTCCTGGTCTCCCACTGGGAATCTCTCTCAAGTGACCACAGTGCAATTATCAGACCTTGTAAATATAGCTCCTGAAATAATATAAGTCCATCCATCACTGCCAAGCCCATATTTCTCATTTTTACACACACACAAACACACACACACAAAGTGATATCACCTTTCAAATGCTTTCCTGAAGCTGGGCTATCATAATGATATTGTGATTCTTCAGAGAGATATATCCTATAAGAAAAAAGAGATATAAACTGAGTTTATTATAGGATTAATTCACATGTTTATGGGGGCTGAGGAATTCATAACATGCCACCTCACAGCTGCATATTTTAGTCCAATTTCAAACCCCTAAGAATGACAAATGACCAGAGTCGGGGTAGGGGTGGCAACCAACGTTGGGACAAGAATCTGAAGAGAAGAGAACTTGAGAGAAGGAGGAGGAGGGAGGAAGGGGGAGGAGGAGGAGGGGGAGGGGAGGAGGAAGAGGAGGAGGAGGAGGAGGAGGAGGAGGAGGAGGAGGAGGAGGAAGAAGAAGAAGAAGAAGAAGAAGAAGAAGAAGAAGAAGAAGAAGAAGAAGAAGAAGAAGAAGAAGAAGAAGAAGAAGAAGAAGAAGAAGAAGAAGGATGCTTTAATCTGATGAGGCTTTCATGTCATCCCACACTGATCAGGAAAATCTTTACTCAGTCTACTGATTCCTAGGCTAATATCTGCTTGAAGCAGACTTACCCAGAATTGATGTTTTACAAGCTATCTGGGCATCCATTAGACCAACTAAGTTAACACATAAAATTAACTACCGCATGTATATTGCTGAATACCATTTCTCAATTTCCTTTAAAACAAAGGATACCACTATAGTGATATAAAAATTTCTTGCTTACAATCCTAGCACAATTCAGGTCCTTACAGAAACCACTGTTCTATAAGGTACTTTTACAACATCGCACTTATATTTTATTGAATTTCTACTACAAAAGAGTCTCACAGTGAAGGATTTACTCCTGCAGCATCCTGAGAAATAATCTTCATCATAGTGTTGCTCACCGATTACCTAACTCTATTTGAAAGCTGAGGAGTTAGGCTCAGAGATGTTAGGTAACTGACCTGAGATTCTTTTATTCAATAATATGTGTTGTTATATATCTTTTGTTATCATAGAACTGGTCACAAATTTGTGGAGTGTAGTGAAAAATTACTAAAATGTGAGTTTTTTTCATCTACTTACTGACTTTCTTTGAGCACACCATTTTCTTTTCTGTGTGCTAGTTGATGTTCTCAGTAAAGGAAACTCAAAATTATTAATATAATAAGTATAATGATAATTATCTTTTTTAATTTGTTTTTTTATTAGGTATTTCTTTCATTTACATTTCCAGTGCTATCCCAAAAGTCCCCCACCCGCTCCCCCACCCACTCCCACTTCTTGGTCCTGGCGTTCCCCTGTACTGAGGCAGATAAAGTTTGCAAGTCCAATGGGCCTCTCTTTCCACTGATGGCCGACTAGGCCATCTTCTGATACATATGCAGCTAGAGTCAAGAGCTCTGGGGTACTGGTTAGTTCATAATGTTGTTGCACCTACAGGGTTGCAGATCTCTTTAGCTCCTTGGATACTTTCTCTAGCTCCTCCATTGGGGGCCCTGTGATCCATCCAATAGATGACTGTGAGCATCCACTTCTGTGTTTGCTAGGCCCCGGCATAGTCTCACAAGAGACAGCTATATTTGGGTCCTTTCAGCAAACTCTTGCTAGTGTATGCAATGGTGTCAGTGTTTGGAGGCTGATTATGGGATGGATCCCCAGATATGGCAGTCTCTAGATGGTCCATCCTTTCGTCTCAGCTCCAAACTGTGTCTCTGTAACTCCTTCCATGGGTGTTTTGTTCCCAATTCTTTATTCTTCTGTCTCTGCTTCATGCAGTCCATGATGGACTGTTCCCTCAAAAGGTAACCCAGAATAAACCTTAAGTTTCATTAAGTTGCTCCTGTCAGGTGTTGTGCCGCAGCAACGGTACCTAAGACAATACCCATGATCTTCGCCTTTCTTGTCACTAAAGATTGGATTTGAGACTTCATCTCCTATTCTTCATTTGCTCCCTGTCTTTCATACTCATTGGTCATTTTCTGTAGTTATTTTGCATTTAAAGTTATAATAATAACCAATGGGGTGGTACATGCTTGTAATTCCAGCATTGGAGAGGCTAAAGTAGAAAAATAGTCATTAGGATAGGGCCAGCCTGGGCTTGATTGTGATACCCTGTCTCAAAACAAATTAAGATGTTAAGCATTTTTTTGTGCCTTGTTTGTTCACATCTACTGACCCTCTATCTGAAAATACACACACACACACACACACACACACACATTTTGCATGTCCCACTCTTCATTATTTGGGTACCAGCTCAAATGCCAATTCATCGGGCTCTTCTATAACATCAGTGGTCCCCATCAAGTCCTTGTGGTATTGTATTTATCTCGGTTGTACCATGTGTTATCATCTGAATATACCTTAGAAGTGCATTTACATCTTCACTGTCTGGCTCTCCTATGTCCACAGGACAGCCATGGCATCACCTGCCTTGTTCATTACTGAATACAATTCCTAAAACCTGACCTGGCACAGGGTAGATGTTCAATCCATATTTATGAGCAAATCCACATATAAGTCAATTGCTGAACTTATGCTAGACCAGACATCATAGATTCTTTTTAATAAATATTGATTAAATTATGAATGTATGACAAATTGTGTGCAGTATGAGCAGTGTACTAGAACTCAGAGTGCTTAAAAACAAAATCATGCATGAGAATAAAGTACAATACTGAGAAGATAAATGATTAAAAAACAGTTATGAGGAAATCACCAGAAAATCCTTCCCCCATCATTTCCCTTTTCCCTTTCCTGCATTATAGTCACAATATTAGGCTGGTAACAGCCCAGCTGTTGCCATGACAACTGACTTTGTGGCCACAAACTTTCAGCTTAGATGAAACCACATGATGGAGAATGAATTGTTTGGCCAAGGTCTATTGGAAATAATTACAAAGATGACAGAGGACAGAATTAACCAAGTAAATTGGTTTGGGACAACTGCATCTTCTTAGGCAGATAAGAAAATGGAAGATAACGTTAAGTCACACCTAAGAATATATATCTTTGCTGAAAAGGCACACAGAGTCAAACCTTTCTTCCCATTTTATAAGGAAATGAAGGTGAATGAAAATTGATGTGGAAGAAATAGCCTTTTAAGACGCTTTGGTCACTTCTAATTCAAGTCAAAATGGACTAGCCTAGCTTAGCCTGAGTTTAATTTTTTTCCTATAAAACTGGCAGGTTCTTGAAAACTTGTGGGTAAATCAAATATCTCAGAATCAAATCTTAATTCAAGTGCACTGGCTGCCTTTAAAGGAACTTTTGAAAACTCCATCTATGAAGCGAGTAATTTCTTTGCTAGACATTCCTTCATGCACCGATTTTATATGATTTTATATGGTAAATATTTTTAAAGCCAGATTCCCTTAGGGACCAAACTAGGATCATTTAATGGGTGATTTTCAAATGTCATCATCTTTGTCAGTCTCAGTTTACTAACATGAAACTATGAAGATAAGCAGTGGTCAGACACTGACTTCCATAAGTTCTCTGAGTTTATTTCTCAGAGAGCACACATGAATCAAATACATATGTTAATAGTTACCAAATTAAGTGTTTCCTAGAAAACATTCCTTGTGTCGATTACATTCCCACTCCCGTGAACACCTGACAATATCAACTCATAAGGAAGAATGGTTTATATTGAGTTACAATGTAAGAAGTTTGTTCCATGTTTGCTTGGCCCTGTAGTGAAGCTAAACACCATAGTGGAAGGCAGGTGCTGGAATAGAGAGCTTTGTGGTGCATGATGACTCTGTGTGTGTGTGTGTGTGTGTGTGTGTGTGTGTGTGTGTGTGTGTGTGTGTGGTGTGTGACAGAGACAGACAGACAGACAGAATGATATCTGATCACAACATCCCCTGAGTTCAAAGATTTCCCCAATGACTTAGCTTACCTTTACTAGGCTCCACCTTCTTAGATGTCCTCCCACTTCCCACCAGTACTGCAAAGTGACCAGTAAGCCTTCGGCATGTGCCTTTGGGGGACTTTTAGTAGCTTACCCCCTTCCCTACATTCCTGTGTGTGAGGATGTGTGCAAAGTCTATGTGTGCACACACATGAGCATAGTCTTATTTGCAGTTGTACGCGTATGGAAGCCACATCATAACCAGGCTCAGTCCTTAACTTCCACCTTGTATGAAACAAGGATAATTTGTTTATGTTATCGAGCACACCAGGCGAACTGTAGTACAACTTCTCCTCTTTCTATGCTCCATCTCTCCATAGAAGTGTTAGGATTACACAAATTCACACAGCATATGCAGCTTTAAGTGGATTCTGGGAATTCAAACTCATGCATACCACAAATCCTTTTTGCCCGCTGAGGTTTCTCCCCATCCCAGTGTCCAGTCATTATCGCTGTCAGACATAGACTTTTCCTGGATTGCTCTTGGACCAGGTAAGAGATTGACTTGTGGTTTTGTTTTATAATTTAAATGATATTATTTGACACTTTCATACACATACATAATAATTTTAATACATGTCACTCAATAACATCTTGTCTCATCCCTTCTTCCTTCTGAAACCCTACTCCTTCCCATCAAGTCTGCCTTCTACTTTTATGTCTTCTGGGTGTGTTTAACCCTCTGAGTTTCATTTGTGTTTCCTGCATGAGCTTGCGTATGGGTTTCTTTACGAGGGCACGGTCCATTTAAAAGTTACTCCACCACTAGAGGAAGTAAGACCCCTTTCGCCAACCAATTTTAACTGCCAATAGTGTCTCAAGTATGGGTGGGATGCCAGGAGCCCTTTTCTCTTCTATGATGAAGTGTTAAAGAGACCAGTCTTGGGAAGGTACTGTGTCAGTATCAGTAGCTGCTATGAGGCCATGAGTAGATCAGCTGAGTCCAGAGGACACTGTTTCAAAGTAGCACTCTGCAACGGAGATCCTTGCTTATTTTCTCTTTCTTCTTTGGTGGTGTTTCCCTGAGCCAGGGCAAGGGAGCGATCTAGATGTCCTCTTTAGGACTGTCACATTTTCTCTGTACTTCTACCAGTTGTGAATCTCTGTATTAACCCACTCACTGCCCACTGGGGGAAAAAAAAGAAGAGTGTCTGATGAATGTCAGGAACTACAATAATCTGTGGGTATAAAGGCATATTTAGAAGACAGTTTGATACCATGTCCACTTAGCAAAATGATAGCTGTAGGCTCTCCCCTAGGGATTGTTACTTCCATAGCCACAGGTTCTTAACCACTGGGTTTATAGGAACCAGTATGAGTCCCCTGTGGTGTGGGCCTTAAACACAATAATAAAGCAGTTGCGTACATCTAAAAAATGTGTGCTATTATTGCACCAATGGGCACATCTTGCCATGTTAGTGATTATTGTAGTTCACAGGGCTCACAGCTGGATAGGACTGTTAAAGTCTTTTCTACTCCTAGAGAGAGAGAGAGAGAGAGAGAGAGAGAGAGAGAGAGAGAGAGACTATATACACTGCCAGAGGAGAAAATCAGCACTTATATTAGTAACATTACTTACATTCTGACAGTTACACTGAACCAGGATGGTAAGACACAACTATGGATACATTGGTCACAAAACATCATGGTGTAACCAACTACTCTATGAGTAGATTTAAGGCTCATTCCACAAAATGGAGCCCATTCTTGGCACTATTATCAAGGCCAAAAACCTGTGGTTACACAGATCATTCATAGGCACTGGGGGAGTACATATTGCCATTATTCTGTTAAAGGGGCATGATTTTAAACTGACTCTTAATGATTTATTGTTGTACCCACATATTAGTGTTTCTCTCTTCAGTAGTAAGTTTCTTTCTTCAGTAGGTAGTAACACAATGACCCATGAGTGGTTTAGGAATAAAGAATAAGAAACTGCAGAATGCTTAGCTCTATGTAGGACATCAATATCATACCCTCTTCTCCCAAAGTTCAGGGATTATTGAATGGGGGTGGAAAGATGGTGAGAGCCATAGGAAATAGAGAGCTACAAGGAAACTGTTTTCTGGGCACAACAGAGCAGTTGTGCACATGAACTCACAGTGGGAATGACAGCATGCACAAGGCCTGAACAACCTCAGAGGAATGAAAGAGAGGGAGGTGGGAGGCTTGAAGTCCTGCACCTACCTGAGCAGCTATTGGCAATTAACAACTTCCGAAAGATGGCCAGTTTTCTTTGAGGTCAACCTGGTAGGTTAACCACCATGATCCAGTGAAAAGCCAAACACCCAAAAGTAAACAGGCAGCACAATTTGGACATAATTTTTGTTTTCAGAAAGGACACAGAGTTGACAAGCTAGGAATGTTGGAGTGCATCTAGAAAAAGTTGGGCTACAGAGAGTCAATACGACCAACACTAAATTGTACAAAATTCCCAAAGGACTAATAAAATGGCAGATTAAACCAATAACAAACCCAAATTTACTTAAGCTACAATAAAGCTTTCTCTATACATTATATTAAGTCCAATAATACATAACTATTTAAATATCTATATTAATAAATCACTTTTGATAGACTTCAATGAAAGGAGAAACATCTTGTATATGAATGTGTCCAAACACTGACCTGTTTGTATTGGTTTCCAATACAGAGTGAGTCCATGATTTAGCTCAGGAACTCTACATGATAAATGCCTATATGCATTAATATTGGGATGACTTTCTGAATTTGTCACAGGTAGAATAGGTGATCTCCGTGTTCATTGGATATTCAAGGTTTTTCTACTGTTCTCTAACAATAGTTAGAATAGGGATTTTTGTTTTGTTTTACTATTCAAAGCTTTGAGTTCTTTCAAAGTATGGATAATAATTTCCTGCTTTATAAATATCTAGCAAAATGTCTTTTTATACATCATCTTTCTCACTTTGATAAGTTAGTTCCTTTACTGTGACAAAGCTTTTAAATTGAATAAACCTCATATTGTAGGTTCTTTTTTTTTTATTTCCTGATCTATCACAGTCCTATTCAGGCCATATTGGGAAGTATTTTTACTTAACAATTTTAACACTGTGTTATAAATTAGGATATCTGCCTAACTAAAGTCTTCGAATTAAAACCAGTGATGGTAAAACTGGGTGTCCACCTATAGAAGACGGAAACTAAATCCCTTTTGTTTCTCCAATGTGTTCTTTGATATCTTTGTTCAGAACCAAGTGTTTCTGCTGCTTAGATTTATTTATCATTTTATTTTATATTTTATTTTATTCCATTGGTGTACAGATTTGCTTTTGTGCCAGTACCACACCATGCTTAGTACTATGACTCTATATTTTGAAGTCAAGTTTTGTGGTACCTCCATTGCTACTTTTGTCCAAAATAACATTGGCTTTAGAAGCCTTTGTGTCTCTTTCTTTCTTTTTTTTAAGATTTATATATTTTTATTTGTATGAGTACACTGCAGCTATCATCAGACATACCAGAAGAGGGCATCAGATCCCATTACAGATGGTTTTAAGCCACCATGTTGTGGCTGGGAATTAAACTCAGGACCTCAGGAAAAGCAGTCTTAACCACTGAGCCATCTCTCCAGCCCCAACTTTGTGGGTTTTTTTTTTTTTTTTTTTTTTTGAGACAGGGTTTCTCTGTGTAACCCTGGCTGTCCTGGAACTCACTCTGTGGACCAGGCTGGCCTCGAACTCAGAAATCCACCTGCCTCTGCCTCCCAAGTGCTGGGATTAAAGGCATGTGCCACGACTGCCTGGCTTCTTTGTGTCTCAATATGTATTTTAGGATTGTTTTCTTCTAGTTGAGATGTCACTAACCACCTTATCACCTGGATGCACTTGTCATCTTCCCTCTTATCTAGGCTGCAAATCATTTTGATTCCCTCCTTCTTTTGGGAGCTGAAGATAGGATAGACTCTGATCAGGTTAGCAAGGACCCTAAAGCATACATTTAGAGAATGTCCATTCTGGAGGCTAGGAAGGCTCTGGTATCTGGCTCACTGTCTGTCTTTTTCCTCTTCTCTTAGTTTGGGTTTTATTGTTGCAAAGAGACACAATGACCATGGAAATTCTTACAAAGGAAAACATTTAATGGGGACGGCTTACAGTTTTAGAGGCTTAGTCCACTGTGGGGAGCATGGTGCTACATCTTGGGTCCACGGGCAGCAGCAGACCAGGTGCCATACTGGGCCAAGCTTGAACATTTGAGTCTTCAAAGCCCATCTCCATAGTGACACATTTCCTTCAACAAGGCCATACCTCTTATAGTGCTACCCCTATGGCCAAGCACTCAAACACTTGAACCTATTGGGCCCTTTCCAAGTTGAACAGCACACCTCTGTCTGACCCATCATCCTTCATACTTCCCAAACCCCCAAACACTTTCTCGGAAGTCCAGGCTACTTCCCTTCCCTCAGCCTCTCAGGCACACAAAGGTAGAGCATTCCTTTCAGAAGTAGATCTCCCCCTCCTGATAGAACTCCAGATGGTCTTCCAAATTTCCAACCCACTTTTCTACTCCTTATCCTAATTTACACAAACAATCAAAGCATATTACAGGACCCCAAATTGTTGTGAGACAGTGACCGAGGACAAAGGCTATGAAAACACTTCAAAGCTTTCCTGTTGAATGCATTATCTTCTTAAAGACTCCCAGGGGTTTTGATGTAGATGCTTATCAGAGAAGCACAGAACCCCAGACCTAAGCAGACCTAAACAGAGGAAAAGGAATGTTTAACCTCAATCTGCTGGACTTTAAAACTCAGTCTCACCCTTAACGGGATGTTATCTCCTTTCAATCCATGCACAGGATGGGTTTACAAAAAATTGTCTAGAAAATGCTAAACAGAGACCTAGTAATTGCTAGGCTTTGGAGCACAGGCACACAATAGTTAAGTGGATTTTTCAGCATGACAGTTTAGCTGTCAGACAAGCGGGGAGGAAGCCCAGGAGCCTTGCCTGTGCAGCTTTTTCGGAAAATTTGAACAGCTTTAGAAACTTTTCACTTAAGGAAATTAGGGGCTTAATACCAGCAACATGGACTGTTTCTAGGGAGCTCGGCTCCCTTGAATCTGTAGCAGCTGTGTGCAAATTAATCCGTGATTTGCAGGCTACACAGAGCCGAACTAGGGAAAACAGCTGGGCATATTTATGAAAGTTTGTCAGAAATGTACCAGCGTGTTCGAGGGTACCTTCTTCGTTAAGTGTCATTTTGCTGGCAGAGAAAAGGAGAAAGCGAGACAGATCCTGGCGGTGTCTGGAGGATTAATGAAAGCCTGGCAGAGATCTGAAGCTCCAGAGCTTTTCTCCTGCTAATTTAGGCGGAGATTTATGAGAAAGGGTTTGGGGAACCGAAGTGTTTCTGGCTCGGTGCTGATGGGAGGCTCATCTGATAACCACGGTGCCCTTCAAGTGTGGGAAAGTGCTGCCTGTGGCATTGTGGCAGAGCTGTGACAGACAAGCAGGGTCTGATTTGAGGCATCACTGCCAGAACTGTCCCATCCCTAGCTGGGTCTCTCATGGGTCCTTCTTTCTACTCCTAGCTGGGTCTCCCATGGGACCTTCTTTCTACTCCTAGCCCCCACTCAGATTTAGAGTGAGGATGAAGGGGAAACTCTCCAGAAAATCGCCAGTACATCTATGTAAATTGAATGTATCCTGGTCCAACTTCTCATCTTTGCAAATTGACAGAGCAGAATGAAAGAAATCCTGGGCACGCATGTTGGGCTGGGCAGGGGGAGGGGCGGCGATGGCAAAGGGGGCATTACAGAAAACCCTTCTGAGACGGCTGATTGACATGAGGCTATGATAACCTACTTTGCAGACCACAGGTTACTTTGCAGACTAAAGGTCCTATCTGGCTGTCCGGTGCTCCTTTGTTCACCTAATTGAATCCATGGGTACCTTTTTCATCACAGTGCCTGTTGCTTCTAGTTACCTTCCAGTTACCTACTTGGACAGATGCCTTGTGAAAATCAAACCTGAAAACATACACTGGATATCTAAGGTTGTGGTTTCTGACATTTGTTTACAACCTAATTCTAGAGCCTGTACATTGTTTTACACTCGCCTTTGCTGGTAAACTTGGGATTTTCGAATTGGAGAGCTAGCCCATCTTAGGAGCCAGTGGAATAATAGAAAGTAGTCTGGGCCCAGAGAGGAAGCTTCCAGCAAGAATAGAACAACGTCAAGTTTGTCTCTGCTGGAAAAGACAAGGGCTCCAGATTCAATCAAAGACATTCTGACCCAGAACACTGGAGTATTTATAAGACCAGAAACCTAAGAAGGAATTAAGAGTGTCTGAATTGATGATACATACATTATAACACTAAGTACTACCAAATAGGGCATGCCTGTATACTCAAATCTATTAGTCACTTATATGATATTCAAATTAAACCCATCGCTCTATGTTTTTATATTTTACAACTGACTAACTTGTCTATAAGGAAGAAAAATGGGAGCTACCCTGCTACCCGTATTTAGATATGGTTACACTCAATGTTTGTCCTCGTGGACTTTGTGCGCCTACAATCTGACTCTGCCATGTATCCATTTACATCGTCATCCCTTCCTTCTTGTCCCTGACTTCCTCAACAAAGTTCATCCCACCGTCATATGTAGATTTCTAGAACTAAGTCTTTCTGTTTCTCAACTTATTCTCGTAAGAATTGCTCAAAATTAGATATCATATCAATATTCTACAAAAGCTTACCAGGTTCTTTGGGGATTTCATTTGTAAAGTTTGGGTTTAAATATATAACATATGTTAAGTGTACATTTTATCATATTGAAGTTTATATATTCTCATACATTTCTGTCCCACTAAGAAGCAGGGAGATGCATTTAAATAACCACTCCACTTTTGTTAATACTGCTCTATGTCTTCAAGTAACAAAAATCTTGGAGATAGACTTAGGGTGGCATTGGGCATTCACTCAATGGTTTATCAAGCTCAAGACCTATTCTTCATCGGTCTTCAACATCTTCTGTGATATCAAGCTAGCTACTACAGCTCTAACCATGCCACATAGATACTTACCAAACAAGAAAGGAGATAGCTAGATGCCATGGTCACAATCTGTCATTTAAGGAAAGCCCTTACCATCAGCAAGATCATCTAAATAGGAAAGGATGTGAAATGACTATTCAGAAAGTAACCACTAGAATCTACCATATTTGTCTTCCATTGGAAGTTTACCTTTTATTAGGGGTGTTAGTTCCCCTTACTACCTGGAACATTACCAGAACAGGGTGGAATGGAAGTTTTCTTTTGTTTTTGTTGTTGTCCAAGTTTAGCTGATTTCAGATCAGGTCCAAGGAGTCAATAGGTTAACCCTACAAAGACACCCCAAATACAATGTGTATTTGGGGTGTCTAGCAGGGCCTGTCTGAGCTTGTGTGAAAGCTGTACAGCCTAAAGCATACCTAGAAGAATAAGAATAATGCAGTAGGGTAAGGACCAGGGTACTCACCAGGCTAGTCCTACCATACAGTGTGACCAGAGATAGACCCAGATATTGGGGATGATATGGACAGGTAGAGTTACTTATGAGGCCAAGATTGTGGACGCATTAAGCAACCTGGCTTAAGCCTATGTGTTGGGAATGATAAGGGATAGCAAGGTCTTTGGAAATTCCCACACAGGAATTTCTTTTGGGCTTCATTTTTGTGAATGCAAACCACACCAAGCACATTCCTGTTCATTTCATCTTCATTTGACAATAAATGCTAAAATCCTTTCCAAGTGGTTATGAAGATCTCCCTCATTTTGTTTCAGACATCACTAGTGGGAACCTCACATACATGAAACACTCTACAGTTTGTAAAGTTCTTTCATATGCATGACTTCATAGAACCTTTACTATGTGAATCATTATACACAATTTTTATAGATAAAAGTTCCAGGGTCAGAGAGAATAAAAGGCCAGAAGCAAAGGTCAAATCCAGAGCATCCAACTCAATGAGATATTTGGATGTGATCTTTGCCAACAAACTCTTGCAAATTTTGCTGTGTGACCACTTGACACATGTTTACCACAAAGTAGTATATAGTCAACGTTCTGTCATCATTAATGCTCATACTCTTGCAAGTATATAACCTCCTGATCTAAATCAATAGAGAGGAGTAAGGGAGGCAAAAACAAGGCAGGAGAAAAATACAGGAAGGTTTTTACATAGTCCAGGTAGGTGGTGTAGAGACTTTGGAATCAGCATGGAAACTGCAAAACTTAAATGTGACCTGTGGTCTGAGGTTGAGCGCATGTGCGCGCGCGCGCGCGTGCGCACACACACACACACACACACACACACACACGCTGATGGAGAGAAGCCTTAGCCCCATCACCTTCCTTACATTTACATGAACTCCTAAGCAGACCCTAGTAAAAGCTGCCTCTCTGCTCACTTTGCAGATTTTGCTTTGCTCCAGTGCTCTAAAAGGTAATGCCACGAGAGCTTCGAAACAATACAAAAACAACTTGGAATGCTTCTTCCAAGGGGCAGAAGAGGAAATCAATACATTCTGATTTTCTCCTCCATTAAATTCTCAATGACTGAAACAGTAGCGGAGCTGGGGAGAGTTTAGGAGCCCAACAACCATATACTACATTCTTTGGGAAGATCACAGGGCCTCTTGTAGGTACCTATGAGTAGAGCTTTTAGACTTTTAATACATTCAAAATTGTATCAGTAGTCAGCAAAAATAAATAAAGCAGTTGTTTAAGTATGAAAATAATTATTTGTTGAACCATCTGGCATAATAGCTAACATCCCTTTTATCAAGGGAACTAAATGCTACAAAGCTATTAAAGTTAATAAACAAGAGAGATTATTAAGTAAAATGATGCTGTAAAATTTGTGAGGGAGGACTTCCGCAGTGCTGTGGATGTTTCTCAGTGACGTAGCATACAACTAGGTTGGATATGAAAGCTCAAAGACCAGGCCATATTTGGATACTTCTTTGTCCTATTTCCAAGCCTAACTCGTAAGCCAACACCACCAGATCAATTGCCAGCATTCACCCTGTATCCATCCTCTTCTCTCTGTCTCCACCACAGCCACTACCAATCATAACTAAAAGCTGTGAGTATCAGACTGATGCATTTCCATCCACTCATCCACATGTTGCTCTTTATAAGACACAAGTCATCCTATAATAAAGTCATTTCAGCCAGCCATTCAGACGTAAGCTCCCCCAGTGGCTTCCCATCTCAAGTTGTTTCCCAGGAGTTCTGAAACAAAATCCCACAAACTACATAGCTTTCAATGACAGAAATACACTTGCCTAAAGGACAAGTTGAGAGTCAATGTGTTGGCATAGTTCAAGGCCACTGTAATAATGAACCTTATAGGAGAGCCCACTCTGGCATCTCCTACATTATGGTTGTTTCTCAGGACAACGTTAGTGATGAGGCTGATACCTATATCAACCTAATTACCTGAGGTCAAGAGGCAATCTCCTTGCCTGCTCTCTCTGGGTGTCTGACTTTGGGCCCAATCCTTCCATTTTTTTGCAAAAACACCAGTCACCCTGGATTAGAATCCTAGTCAATGACCCTACTTTAACTAGATTACAACAGAAAGACTTCTATTTAAATATTTGTAAATAAAATCAAATTCAGAAGTTCTATGCTTCTTTAGGATGTCCATGTATCTGTGGGATACAGTCCAACTAACTAACCTTAGGTACCTCCAAAAGCCTGCTCACTCCTGGTAAGTACCAAGGATACATTGTTTTTGCAAGTATCTCTGATAAAATGGCTTCTTTTATGGCTCTGTACTTTGGATCATGTCTCCTACAGGACAATGGCTGAGGTCCAGCGCCTCGGTGTTCCTCTCCAAATGCCAGACTAGGGAAGTAAAAGATTCTCATTTTATAGAACCGATGCTTTACCTGAAAAAAGAAAGTAAATTGTCCCTCCTACCAGGCACATAATAAAAGAGAAGAAATATGCAGCCTTTTGTCTCAGAGTTCAAAAAGAGCTATGGAGGATATCTATAAGACATCATCATACAAGCTCTACCTCCGTGCCAAGCACTGTACGGCTACCTAGGAAAAAAAATCCATGATCAGCTTTAGGTCAAATTTACCAGCTAACAAAAAATTTCTACAACTGCTGTAAGGGTTAAAGCAGTTACAGGAGCCTTTGATATCATGACATTCCAATTAGTGACCCCAGAAAGGGGAAGTGAAAAAGCACAAGGCTCAGTCCACACCAGCTTCGTTTTTATGATTCTGCCAATGAGAAGAAAACTCCATTGAAGAAGCATGGGACAAGTAAGAAAAAAATAGCCAGCAAGTTGTACTGAGGCGTGTCAGTCTCTGATGACGCAACGAATGCTGCTCATTCCCCTTCTGAACAGCTCAGTTTTGTAAGAAGAAAAGTAGTCTGTGCTTAAACAGAAATAGACTTTTGTGTTATTTCTAGCATTAAAATATAATCTGATTTTTTTCCATGATACACTGACAGGCCTTGTATGTTTTAGCTCTTAATCATAAATAAGAAAAGGGGGGCGGGGAAGATAGTTAAAGCCGCTAGATTTTCTGAAACCCAGGAGCATCAATCAACATTACTGGGAATGAGGAGATGAGATGGCTGTGGAGCACTGATATTGGGGTCTGGAGACGGCATAGTTTTAGCAAAGCTCTGTATGATGTAGTGTCTCCCGGGAGGGTGTTTCAAAGAAGATGACTGTTCTGTCCAGCACTCCCTACATGGCCTGTTGATCTCACCCTGTTTTGTGATCTTTCTTTAATCCACAATAACAACCCAGGACCTGTTCTCTTTCACCAGCATGTGGGCTGAAGAATGAATTGTATCCTCAGAACAACCACATTCCCAGAAGTGACCCCAGAAGGATGAAGTGAAAAGCCCGAGGCCCAGTCCACCCCAGCTTTGTGTTTTTATGATGCTGCTGATGAGAAGAAAGCTCCAGTGGATAATTAGAGTTCTGTGGCTTTTATTTAACTGCAAAGAACCAGTGACTATGAAAGACAATATAAATCCTTCTCTCGTGACTCAAGTTGCCTCCATTAGCGGAACTTTTTGGAAGCTATGAGTCAACTTGTAGAAATATTTGTTAATGATCACATGTTTACTCAGAATGCATCGTCACAGAACATACAAAAGAAGTTGGAGGAGGAGGAGGAGGGAAAGGAGGAGGAGGAGAAGAAGAAAGCATTCTCTTCTCAAAGTGTGGTAATGTGTACTTAGGTTTCTCTTCATGAAGTGGATCATAATAGAACGGTATTTAAGGACAGAGAGTCTAACTATTTGCTCTGTTATCCTTGAGTTTCTCTTACTTTAGCTCATTAGAACTGTAGGTGAATCTTGTAGCCTGCCCAAGCTCAATAATTTGCTCTTTTCTGATTCAGAATCAAGAGAAATTGAAAGCAAGAACCCATCCTTGATTTGAGACACCCATACCATTGGGACACCCATACTCTAAGTACCATTTTGTGTTATAATAAACTCAACAGAAAACCTTCTAGCCTGGGATTAGAATTCTGGTGCTCTGAAGTGATTCCATCATAAAGCCAAACGAAGTTCCCTGTGCCCTACTTCAAATACTTGACCAAATCAACATGTTTTGATGGAGAGTGGCTAATATATTCTCTCTCTTGCAGATGCAGGAAACATCCTTTGCTCTGCTACCAACAGAATTTTTAGTGTGGTGGTCCCCACATATCTGGCAAGGGCTTTCCATCCACAGTCAAGTCAAGCACAAGACAGCCCTGGAGCCAGTGCTCTAGAACACTGTCTATAGAACTTCTAGAAATTCCTATACTCTTGTAAATTCTTTCTAAAAGAGGAAAGCAATATGACAAATGATGCTGATTGTCTCCCTTTGTCTCCTATGCTCTTCAGCAACCATATTATCTTTCATGGAGGGGAGTCACTGAGAGCAGGGCTACTTGTCCTTGCATTTTCAAACTCTAATGTATAATCATTTCATAAATGTTTATTTGCCATTTAGAAGCCATTCTCTGAGCTACTGCAGTCTGGAGTAGAGTGACTATAAAAACAGATAAAGGTCTTGATATCCTGGAATGTAATGGCCCATCTTGGTGACAGCTGAAGATTTCAATAAGCCAGTCATTGTACTTTGTCATTAAGCTTATGTAATAAGACATGTAAGGCCATGGATGATCGAATGAATGGAAAGACACACAAATGTTCTTTCCATAGGCAGGCTAGGCAGTCTGCAGTGTGAATTGAGGTCTCAAACAGAAGGAAAGGCTTTGTGTTTTACAACTTCATTACTTCATTCCAAGACACCAGAATACAGATGGACAATCCCCTTACTAAAAATTGAATACATATGCCCTGATCTTGCTCCAAAACTCTCCCAAACATAAACAGAGGTCTGACACCTCATTGGTGAGACTTTTTGCATGTATGAGGGAAGAATAAGGTATTAAATTTCCCCTTGAATCTTTTCTTTTCTGTTAGGTCTATATCTTGGAAAAGCCTCCTCCAATATAAATTTTTACCAAATGAGTTGAATGAAATATACTTTGGGGCAGTTAATATGAAACGGACAGTTTCAAATCGCTTTACACATGTTGGAAGTTTAAAAAGTTGTTTGTTAAATACTTTAGTTATAATTCATTTAAAAATCCCATTATGTTTGGTTACACAAGAGTGACTTTAATACACTTAAAGATGCAGTACTCCTTAGCTTTGACATATTTATAGTCTGAACATTAAAAGGTTTATAAAATAAGGCTATATTTTCTTGGTGTCAAACATCCCTCAATGAAGACAATTATTCAGTCTGCCTGTTTGTAATTAGGTATGAAATAATTTACGATTATGAAGATAAGTGAGCAGAAATTTCTAGAATAACTGCATATTGTATTTTATTATTGAAAGATTTCTGTAATCTTTCGAGGGCTTCAGGAGTCATAAATTGCCCAGATCTGATTTCTCCTGGATTTCTTGTGGAATTAATAAACATATGGATCTAATCTAAGAATGTGTGTCAAAAATAATGAAAGGAGCAGCCTCACAGAAGGCTGAGAATGAAACAGGATTGACGTAAACTGACTTCGGCGTGGAGAATAAGAGCATACAGCTGCCTATACTCAACCCTCAGAGGCAGAGCCTGGCCGTTCTGAGGGAGAAAGAATACCCCATTGGGGTCAGATATTCAGTCCATGCTCAAATAACCTGGGACTGCAAGGGTTTCTTTCTGATGCACTTCTTTCTTACTGACAGGAACCATTAACGATTTCAACATGGCATCCTCGACACCCTATTGATGATGGCTTTCTGAGGTATGTAGATGGCTAAAAAGAAAGAACAGAGCAAAGTTGGTGTTTCTTCTCAATTCCTGTGACAACAAAGGGTACTCCTGGGAGACACCAACCTGACTTTCTTATTACTTTTCTCTTCAATTTAAAAAGCGTAGTGAGAACACAGCACCGCTGTGTATTATATGCTAGATAAAGATTCAACCTTTAAGTTTCTCCTCATCCCAATTAATATTCATTTCTTCTTCCAAAACCTGAGCTGAGATTGTGGAAATTTTATGAATATATTATAATTCCTCAGTCTCTCCCAAATGCTTGATGTGACACCCATTGTCTTTTGGGGAGCTTGTAATAAATTTTAAAAAATTTCATAGAAAAATTTTTAATATTCTCAGAAATTCCTGTATCTGCTGATAGTTTGCTAATAAGCATGGACCAGAACACATAAACATTATTCAGTCTCATCCCTTAATCTCCCTGCCATCTCCGAGAGAGCCTCCATAGAGCCTCAGCAGAGAAATTGTTAAGCCAATTATATGTGAATGGATCAGAACTTGGCTACATTGAAACTGACTCTGAACAAATCATGTCTGCCAACTAACATTGAGAGAGTTTTTACAGAGCACTTGGCCTGAGGCTACATATGGAGATTTCACCAAACATGAAGATGTAGTTACTAAATAGCAAATCCAATCCACTGTCAGAGTTGAGCTGCTGGCTCTATCTTCCTTCACAACCAACTTTGCCACTCTCCACTACACCTTGCCACTCACGTGCCACAATCAGCTTTCTCAAATCTTCTCTACAACCCCTCATAAGTTTGGAATTAGGCTACTAGAACTGAAAAGGTATATCCTGAGATGCTATGCCAGTGCAATATTGTAAAGATTATAGGCTGTGCTACCAATCTACTTTGCTTCAGCTCAGTGCAGGTATCATAAAATAGTAATCCAGTCAATCTGGGGTATAGGGCAGGGTGCAAAGGCCTCCGTGGACTGAATAACAATAGATCATTTGGCACCATCTCAATTCATTCTCTGATTCCTCTTTCTTCCTTCAGACAATGTACACAAAACACCATCCCAGCATCATGATACAAAATCATAACATATAGAGGCAAGAATCCGAGATGTCCATATGTTTCTCTTAAGCAAAAGTGATTCACATATGTCAAGTGTATGGTCCTGACTGTGGAGCAAATGAAATGTTATTGTCAATCTCTCCTAATTTGCTTCTTGAAGATTCATCCTATTAATGGGTACTGAAGCAAGACATCAGAGGCACAGTGAATGCCAGAAAACACTACCATGGAAAGAACCCAAGATATCGTTTGGCCCAACTAACCCCGTGGTGCAAGAAGCCCATTTGCAACCACATTCATCATGCTGACTAGAGTACGTTTAATGCTTACATTTGTCTTGTTTTGCAACTAATACATTTCAAAAATGTTGCAAAAATATTTGTACAGAAAAGACACTTTAAAATGTACACCATTGCCTTGATGGTTGTCTGTATAGTGATGCTCCTACCTGGAGCCACACAACAGGAACTTCTAATCACACTTCAGGTCTGGCCCCTTAAAAAAAAAATATGTCAGTCTCCCTCCTTTCAAACATTTAAAGACACCTATTAAATCATCTTCAAATTTCCATTCCTCTGGTAAAAGTCATCATGTCTCTCTCAATCATTTATTAAGCTAGCCACCATGGTTCCCATATCCTTTGTTATTCTGGTAACCATCCAGATAGGTAATGACAGTCTCAAAATGCAGCACCCCAAACTGAAAGCCAAATTCTATACAAATTCCTATGGTTCCATTGCAATTGGCAAGTCTCTCTATGCAGGGTTAATGTTATGAAACACCTTTTAAATTAGCCAGAGCAGGGGTCCACATTTTATGCTTGTTCAGTCTTCTCTTTAATTTACAGTGTGGGCCCCCAGCCATTAGTGAAGTGTGGGGAATGTGATTGTTGCCAATAATTGACCATTCCCTGGTTCGGGAAATCCATGAAACTCTAATGGAACCATTATTCTTAAAGCCACAGGATAAATAACGAGAAAAGCAAAGAGATGCATTTGCAGAATCTGCTTATCGTTTTTTTTTTTTTTTTTACCAAAAAGATGAGTAATGGGACTATCCATCTTCACTTTATCTCACATGATGATGTACAAAGTGACTACCTAAAGATGAGACTCTTACATTAAATATTTAGAAAGGAACACTCACCCCCATGTACACTCACACATTCCCAGGGCACATTGACTGCTGAAACATCTAATTAATGCATCAATGTCAAAGAATTAGATAACTTTGGGCATTGTAATAACAGCTTCCATGGCAACCTATTGTCCTTGCACACTTATTGTCGGATTATATATCTGCAAATGGAACTGTGCCATAGTGAGGAAAATAAATGTTCAATCATTAAGCAGTTTCAGTAATCGAGTCACATGAGGCTCTGGAAATTGAAGTGGCTTGGTCCCATGTTCTGTGTAATCTCATTTACAAGACTTTTTCCCTGATATTTCTTTACTATTAAAGAAAAAACAACGTACCCACCAATTTTTAAGAAAAAAAAACATGTATTCGAAGGGGAAAATATTATGCTTTAGTATTTACATGTAACGTGAGTGAAGTTGATGATATCTCTCTTATGAGCTGGTTATGTCAAATTTGTACACATCTAGAAGCAGGATGGATGAATTCCTGATAATTTCATTTTTCCTTTTTTAGAGGAACCTCCATAGTATTTTTGTGTAAGACTGATCTATAAAAATTAACATGATCATCTACCAAGGGCAATACCCTTGAGTTAATCATGATGTAGAAATGGAATAAGGATATTTTGACACAGAATAGACAGGGGTAAAACAGAAGATGAGCAAAGCTAAGGTGATTCAGGAAACAAAGCTGCTGTAGTCTGCCCATGCCCCATCCCACCCCCCAGTCCATGTGTTAGAAGCATCATGCCCAGGGCAGCAAGGTTGAAAGGTAAAAGCCCTTTAGGACATGTGTACGACACACATGATCTGCTCTTGTGAGTGGAAAATGATGTCATCATAAAAAGGATTTATGGGAATGGATTCTCTCTTCTGTTCTTTTGTCATGTTAATTCAGGGTATTACCCCATTATACCATATGGTATACCAGTCTTTTATCATATAAGTGTACAGCAAGAAGATGCTAGCAATGACCAGATGGTAATGCCTCCATCTTAGACTTCCTTCGCAGAGATAAATTTGTGTTCTTTACAAATTACCATTTTGTAGTTCTATTACCCCAGCACAAAATAGACTGTGATGAATGTTTATCATGATAATAGTTATAGGTGAAAGCCCTTTATAGATGACAACAAATAATAATCATGTCAGATTGGCAATGCTTGGCTTCTCCGTTGTTCATTTCAGGTTCACTAGTTCATCATCACCTTATGAGGAAAACTAAATTCATTTCAATATTTATCTTTGGGAACTTTTCAAATGGGACTTAAATACTCTGGGATGAGATTCCCAGTTAGATGCTGCCTCTGCAGTGAATGGGAGGAATCAGGATAATAAAGATTAATAGACTCTACTACAAAAAAGAAAAAGATCGGAAGAGTATCCAAAATCATGAAGGAGGTGACAGGAGAGCAGGAAAGCACAAGAAACAGAAGAGTGCTGTAGAGAAGAAGATCGGGGTGACAATGAGTAGCTCCAGCCATTGCTCTCTTACTTCATGCAAAAAGGAAACCCAGAAAGTGGTGGTGTAAAGAGGCTATCAGTCCTACCCACAGGACCAGAGCCTATTTCATACAAGCCTGGGTCCCGGTGGAGGATTTGGTGAGACAGTTATCACCATCACATGGTGTCAATATATTTTTTTGTTTTTTTGTTTTTGTTTTTGTTTCTGTTTTAATTTTTTATTGGGTATTTATTTCATTTACATTTCCAATGCTATCCCAAAAGTCCCCCACATGCTCCCCCACTCACTCCCCTATCCACCCACTCCCACTTCGTGGCCCTGGCGTTCCCCTGTACTGAGGCATATAAAGTTTGCACAACCAATGGGTCTCTCTTTCCATTGATGGCTGACTAGGCCATCTTCTGATTCATATGCAGCTAGAGACATGAGCTCCCGGGGGGGGGGGGGACGGGGTATTGGTTAGTTCATATTGTTGTTCCACCTATAGGATTGCAGATCCCTTCAACTCCTTGGGTACTTTCTCTAGCTCCTCCATTGGGGGCCCTGTGATCCATCCAATAGCTGACTTTGAGCATCCACTTCTGTGTTTGCTAGGTCCCAGCATAGTCTCACAAGAGACAGCTATTTTTAAGGAGGACCATGTTGTCCCTTACCGTGTCTCAGTGGGTTGTGGCTGGGCATCGTCTTGGGAAGAAGGCTATTGATGAAGGCTGAGATAGGATGGAAAGCTGAAAACAAAGAAGGATGAAGGCAAGGACCAGAGGAGAGGCTTACTGTAACAGGGGAGTCAGACAGTAAATGGTGTTCCAAAGCCCTGCCCTCTGTGATTAGGAGCAGATCCCTGTCACCTGAGGGGGCTGCAAAACTGACAGCCTAAAGCCAAAGGACAATGGCTAACCTAACAACTGGTATCACGGATGTGTCAGGCATGGCACTGCCCACAGCAGTGAACTCAGATCCACAGGGACTGACTCCTACAGCACTGTCCCCCCTGTGGGGTGTTCATACTGAACTGGACTTGAGAACACTGACCAGTCCTGCAGTACATGCAGTCTCAATACGGAGTCCAACAGGTATATACTGTGGTATCTCTGCCGCATTGGAGACGCTGAGGGGGGATAGCATTTGTCTGGTATACAAAGAAGGGAAATCCCCCAAGAGAAAAAAACTCTGATACTTGTCCAGGCTCAGCACCAACCCAAAGAGCAGGAAGTTAAGAGACCCAAATTCAACTGACCATTCCCTGCACCAGACACACCCAATGGCAGAAGATCAAGAAAAAAAGTTGGCCTGAAACTTCACCTTATTATTTTCTGTGTGCTCTTTTTGTATCCTTACATTTAATTATTAATTTAAATTGCTATTATGTTTTAATCTAGTATATTCTGATGCTTATGCCTCTTCTTCCACTCGTCTAATCATTTAATGTATTTTTCATTCTTTTTTGAATTGGTTTTGAGGTCATGTTTATTTTTCATGTGTGTAAGTGTTTCCCTGAATGGATGTCGGCACACCAGGTGTGTGCAGTGCCCCACGGACGAGCAGCTAGTGCTGTTAACTTCGGAGCCATTGCTCCAGCCCAGTTTTTTAAGTTTTAGTTCATGTTTGTCACAGACTCACACTCCTCCCCATCTGACTCCTCAGCATACACTACAAGCATGCACAAGGACATTTGCCATGTTTTCTTTCTTATAGCTTTCCACATCTTATTCTTCACCAATTCTTCTCCATCCTACTTTCTCTTCTCTTTTTTTTCTTTTTCTTTTTTTTTAATTAGATATTTTCTTTATTTACATTTCAAATGCTATCATCCCCTTTCCTAGTTTCCCCTCCAAAAATCCCCTATTCCCCCCTCCCCCTGCTCCCCAATCCACCCACACCCATTCCCAGTCCTGGCATTCCGCTATACTGGGGCATAGAACCTTCACAGGACCTAGGGCCTCTCCTTCCATTGATGACCATCTAGGCCATCCTCTGCTACATATGCAGCTAGAACCACAAGTTCCACCATGTGTTTGCTTTGGTTGGTGGTTTAGTTCCAAGGAGCTCTGGGGGTATTGGTTAGCTCATATTAATGTTCCTCCTATGGGACTTCAGACCCCTTCAGCTCCTTGGGTACTTTCTCTAGCTCCTTCATTGGGGACCTTGTGCTTTGTCCAATGGATGACTGTGAGCATCCACTTTCCCTTCTTTAACCTTGTTTCTCCTTTCACTTTCTGCTTTCACTGTTCCATTCTTTTCTCCACCAATTATCTTCTCTACTTCTACCATAACTAATTTATAACCCCATTGCTTGTTCTGCATTATGTTTTTAATTGTTTGCCCTATGATCATTGATGTTAGGATTTTTTTTTAATGTAATCAGTTTAAGGTTCGTCTCTATAGCTGGTTTCCATTGTGGCCATTACCTTGATTCTTTTTCTTCTCTTCATGGTAACAGACATTTATCAATAAGATGATTACAGCTAAAATAGAAATGCATTTGCACATAGACAAATGTGTATATTACAACACAGAAATACAAAAAAATAAAGAATAAAAAAAAAGCAGAAAGATTTGTGATAGCTGATTTGGTTGAAAACAAGACACAACTATTTGTAGCCTACAGGAAATGTATCACTAGCAAAAATACCCTCAGATGTAAAGTGAAAGAATGAAAGCCAAAACCCAAGTAGTGCAGTATATATAACCCAGTTATTCATATCTGGTAAAATAAATTTCAATCCAAAATTAAGAGAGATTTTTTTTTAAAAAAAAATTTTAAAAAAAATCTGAATGTATCAACGAATGGGACAATCTATCAAGAAATAACAATTATAAGTTATACTGAATATTGGTATATTTGATTTCATAAAACAGACATGACTAAACAAAAAGGCCAGGCAAGTATATGCTGCCTGTGCCCTGGACCACCCACTGCCCAACCCTACTTGCCCTTGGGGGTTGGAGGTGAGGTGTCACAGAATCAGGGCACAGACTCTGGAACTGGTGAGAGCCACAGCAAGCTCCTCTGAATGGTACTGCAAGCTCCTTTAATACCCTCCTCCCGTGCCCTATCAGTCCCAAGCAAGCATCTCTTCTAAACAGCACTTCCCGATTGGCTGGCATTGTCTGCATCTACAATCCTTGGTCTTTCAGGCAGTCCTCAATTAGATTATCCTGCAGAAGATGCCTTTGCAGCTGCTCGGCTCTCTGGCATTTATGCAAAGGCGGCTGCACTGTTCATCCTACAAGAATATGTACTACTGTGATGGCAGTTAAACTTCTCCACTCACGTGAATAAATAAATCACCCCAAGAAATTAAAGTCAATAACAAAACTTCAAAATTAAATTTCATCCTAGGAGAACTGTCCCTTACAGACATCTGAAAGCTCTTCCATCCAACACCTGAGGATATATACTTTTAGCAGCATAGGAAGTTCTTTCTAATAGAGATCATATCTTAAGCAATAAAGTGACTCTTAATAATACAAAATAATTAAAATAATATCCTGTATCATATTAGATACAAGCCACACAAAGTCTGGAAACCCTACAAAGACAGATATTAAGTAGAATCAAGTTGTGGACCCAAAAGGAACCACGTGTACCACCACCCAATTTTCAGCAAATATGCTAGACTATACATGAAAAAGAGACTCTCTTCAAAGAATGGTACTCAGAAAACTGATGCATTTATATATGAGTTAACTAGATCCCTTCCAACCATGCAGTACAAAAAATCTATTCAAAGTAGATCAAAACTCTTAATACAAAACCTGAAAAGTCATTATTCATCCCTGGAGGAAGCCAGAAGAGGAATTCAAACAGGGCAGGAACCTGGAGGCAGGAGCTGATGGAGAGACCATGGACGGATGCTACTTACTGGCTTTCTCGGCATGACTTGTTCAGTCTGCTTTCTTATAGAACTCAGAACCACCAGCCATGGATGAACCACCACAATGGGCTGGGCCCTCCTCCATCAATCACTAATTAAGAAAATGCCCTACAGAGACAAACAGTCCCATTTGATGGAGGTATTTTCTTACCTGGGGCTCTCTTCTCTCTGATAACTATACCTTGTGTCAAAGTGACATAAAACTAGCCACCACATTTGTCCTGACAGTATTTTGCAGAAAATTATTATACCTGCTTATACTAAAAAGATCATTCAGCCATATACAGTGCATTACTCTAAGATATTGTGACATTCCACAGTTTGGACTGTTTGCATGTGCCTCCTTGGATGGTGATATATTTCATGATTATGCACACCTAGCACAGAGATGAGCATTTATATACTCATAACTGCAATATGGGAAGCCACAGCCTTTTATAACAATCCATAGGACTTTTCAAAAATCAAAAGTTGCACAATTTATCACCCAAAAGTATGCTTGCCTGGCTTAGCCATTCAAGAAAAGTATTTGTGTGTGTGTGTGGGGGGGTGGTGTGTGCATGCCCTTAGCAGCAGCAGAAGTATACACTGTGCCATCACACTACAAATTAAAACACAATAAATAATAGTGTTTTAGATACAGCATATACATATGCGGGGGAGGTGTGAACTCCCTTTCATTTACACATGTCTACTACTCTAGTAAGTACAAATCTCCCTTTGCTAGTGAGGCAACTATTATCTTAAAGACCCAGGGATTGTTTATAGAACAAGACTGGAGGATTTTAAAGGACACTGACCACCACAGGACCAAGAGGAAACCTCAGTCTGGGTCTGAGAATTAATAAAATAGGATAGAAAATGAAAAAAATCATTTTTGACGGATGAATGATTACAGTAACTCTGGCAACAACTGGTAGATGTGCTAATAATATTTCTAATGACTAATATCTCTTGCCTATTGTATGTCCTGGTCAATCTATTAAATGCTTTACATGCTCTTGCTATTTGATTCTCACAAGCATGCTGTTCCTTCTAAGCTACAACACAGCTATCATTTCACAGCTGTGGACCCGAGGACAGGAGTGAGTGGCAATTCCTTTCTAATAGAATACAGACAACCGCATGAGGAGACAGGCCAGGGCCACACTGATAAGCTGACATGAACCCATGCCTACTGTACGGTGAGAGGTTCTGGGGGTTCAGGGTGCTGGTATTTGAAGTACATGTTTGTCTCACATGGTTGTGGTCTATGACTCCCAAAAGCAGATCAGAGCTATGAAGAATGTAAATATGAGTCTGGATTATAAGTGTCAATCAGGTTCACTACACAATGGTAACCAAATTGTTTGAATCCCAGGTCACAGAAAAGGTCTACATACAATAGGTTACAAGACATGGGTTGTTTACCTATATATAGGCTGCAAGGGAAAGCATAAGCCAAGTTTCATTACAAGCTGGTACCCATAAGTCAGGAAAGCAATCTAGAGCAAATCATTTTTTTTCTATGTATTACAGCTGAGAGAAGTTGAAAAGTAACCCACCTTGGGCTTTATAAACATGGGTAAAGGACATGCTGGCTAAAGCTGAATTATGATACAGGAAATCAATATTCAGAGAAGATTAGAACAGAGCTTGGGCCATCCCAGCCAGTCCATATCTCAGAACTATATCCTTAGTATGTTCTACACTTCCTTTTGAGAACAACACCACATAAAGCACAGAAGACTGGATTGGCTCAAATCTACCTCATCAACCATCCTGCAAGGATCTTTGAGAAAGTTTGCAGTGGATGGGTGGGTATGTGAGGAGATCTGGATGGTATGTCAGCTATGCACATGCAGAGCTAGTGAAGGGAAGATCATGTAGCAACATAGCATTCAAGACACATGTGGAAGCTCACGTGTCTATTCTACATTCAGGAAAACTACACGGACCTTTAATGGGATGTTTCAATTTCGTGTGCTGAAGAGACGAACTAAAACAACCTTTTATTTTTACTCTCTTCTCTCTGTAGACTCCACTTGGGGGATGGATAGAGGTAGATAAGAGATGATTACCTGTGATGTCTGGATAGATACTGATAGTTGGTAGATGGGGAGATGACAGATAGATACATAAACAAAAATAAAATCTAGGTTGACAGAGGATAGACAGATATTGATGATAGATAGATAGATAGATAGATAGATAGATAGATAGATAGATAGAAGGATAGATAGATAATCAATAGGTAATTGATAAAAGATAGACATAAAACAGTCTGCAAAAGGTCTAGTATAGTAAAACAGCATTAGAAAGTTAATTTACATATTTTGTGGTTTTAAATATTATAATTCTATTTTTTTCTAGGAACCATAAGATTGTGGAACTCATCTCTTGGCACTTGTAAAATACCAAATGCCCATGAATCTAAAAATCCTTGGGTATTCAAGTTCCCTATAGAGACCTATACAATATTTGCATATAACTTACTCTTCTCCTGTAATCTTTAAATCATGTGTGGATTCTTCATAATACCTAGCATAATGTAAATGCTTTATTAGTAGCTACTATATTGTCTTGCTTAAGAGATGATAACAGTAGAATGGCTGTGGTGTTCAATACAGGTGTAATTTTTTTTCAAATATTTTATATCCAAAATTATTTGTGTATGTGAGTGTAGGACACACTGACAGAGAGGGCTGACTGACTCTCAGCTCTCTGGTCCAGGCAGCCATCTCTCAGTACCAGGAGTCAGGATGTACGCATTACTCTTCTAGAAAAATCTATGAAACCCACACCCATTGAATATGGCTCTGCTTGTCTTTTTCTCTCTCTTCACTTGTCAACCACCTCAGTTAGTAGCAACTCATCACAACTAAAGAGGCCATTCAGCCAGGCTCCCAGAACTTATGAAACCTACAACATGAAATTGCATAAAAGTACACATAAGAGGACAGATCTTATCACAAACAGTTCCCCACCCTCTTTCTATCTTTGGTGATACACTGTAGGATGGAGGTGACTGGTACCTCATTTTAATAATTAATAATTAAGAAGAAAGCATGATATAAGAAGCCTTATTTCACTTTTCTTCCATTATTTGTTTGTTTTGTTTTTCTTGTATTCTGTTTTTTTTCTATTGAATATATTTTCTTCATATAATTTATTCTAATTATAGTTTCCCTTCCCCCAACTCCTCTAAGACTCTCCCTACCTGACACCCATCTGAATCCACACCCTTTCTGTCTCTTGTTGGAAAACAAACAGGTATCATCCTCTCTGTGTGTGTGTGTGTGTGTGTGTGTGTGTGTGTGTGTCTGTCTGTCTGTCTGTCTGTCTGTGTGTCTGTGTGTGTGTGTCTGTGTGTGTATGTGTGTGTATGTGTGTGTATGTGTGTGTTTGTGTGTGTATGTGTGTGTGTGTGTGTGTCTGTCTGTCTGTCTGTGTGTGTCTGTGTGTGTGTGTCTGTGTGTGTATGTGTGCGTTTGTGTGTGTGTGCGTTTGTGTATGCACCCTTCCTTCTGACATCTAAAGCCAGTAATGAAAGGTAATTAGCACTCCCAGAGGACCAGCAAGTGCTGTATGAGTTAGGATCTGCCAACCAACTTCAATGTGTCAGAGGCTAAGAAAAACAAGGACTCTTTGTTGCCTTGTGAAAGGGACAACACAGATGTCCCTGATGGAGTGGTTTTCCTGTGCAGATCCAATCCAAGTGGTAGGTCAGGTACCCATGCTCCCTCCAGTCTAACACCCAATTTCTCTAGATTAGTGCAATTTCAACCTTCATCTTGAGGCCAGAATAGTCCATGAATCAATGCCAATCCAGAGTCCTTATTAATGGCCTGCTTAAAGTGAGCACAGACACTGGGGATGAGAATTTGGAAACTAAGAAGTTTAACTTTGCTGTGACATGCAAGTACATGGTCAGTGGATGTTTCTTAATCAAAGAAAGGACAGACTGTTGTGTTTATAAAAAGATAAAAATAGAGAATATGTTCTATGGGGGTGTAATGAAATGTGGGGGAAGGGAGTGCCTCAGCAGGCCCATGCCAAGGCATCCCTTCCCCTGAGGCATCAGCCACATGATTGTATAGTATAGAATAAAGTTTATTCAGGGCATGGGGAGGGCAGTTAAGAGGGTAGTAGAGGCAGAGAAAGGCAGAGAGAAGGAGAGAGTAGAGAAATAGAGGCTGGCCATGGCCATGAGCACATGGAGAGATGGGGAAGGAAAGGGAAGGAGAAGAGGAGAGCAAGAGCAAGGAAGAAGCAAGAGAACAAGAGAACAAGGAGGGGGCAAGCAGCCCCTTTTATAGTGGGTCAGGCCTACCTAGCTGTTGCCAGGTAACTGTGGGGTGGAGTTTAGACAGAATGCTAACAGACTATTTTGAGTATGGCTCAAATCACCTGACACAGTAATTCCACTGAAGATTACAAACTTAAAAAAATGTTGAACTGATCTAGATAAAACTATATTATCAAGTATATCTAACATGACCTGTGGGCTACCTGTGACTCAAAAATGAATGTGGCCCAACACAAATTGTAAACCTAACAAACACATTATGAGATGGATTTCAATCAAGTTTTGTCACTAAATTATGTGATTTCAGAGAGCAAACTGTATGTAGATGGCGACATCATGCCCTAATGTCAAAAAAAATTGGACATCCCTGGGTGTGTCCACGCTAAGTCTTTATCACTTCACTGGAAGGTTCAATAAAGAAAATGATGAGCTGTCTGTGGGAGGAGTTTATATAACACAATTGGCAGTGCCATGCAAGGCCACTGCCTGTGTTGTTGGCCATAAGTTGGTCTGTTTCTCCAAAAGGGAGGATGGAAATTTGCTTGTTTGAATGTATGTTAGGAAAGCAAAAGTAGCCAGGAAAAGTCAAAGTTATCTGGCCTCACCACACTGATCGTTAACTTTGCTAAGTCTCTACTTCACAAATGCTATGACAATTTTTTGTTTGTTTTGTTTTGTTTTGTTTTTCAAGACAGGGTTTCTCTGTGTAGCCCTGGCTGTCCTGGAACTGACAATTTTAAGAAGGGAACAGTTATGATTCCTAGTAGAGATAATGCCACTTGGAATGTTCTCGAAGAAGTGTTCCTTCAGAGAACATCCAGGTCAGCCCTAATCCCCACTTATTGCCAAGCAGCTGGCACTCTTTTCTTATGGATTCTTTGAATGAATGACACCTCTCTGTTGAGGTTTGGTCTCTTGCTATGGATTGTAATGCTAAATAGTGGCCCCTGAGAGGCCTGGTTGCTCTCAGGAACAAGAAAACCTGTGTACACAAATAAGGATATGTAACCTTGCCCCCCCCCCCACCCAAATTATCTCTGATGGGTGAATAAAGATTTCTACATTATAAAGGTGAGCAGAAGAGAGAAAGATGAAGTTTGGGTTCCTGGACTTGGAGTCTGGAGAGAGACAGTTAGGAAGGAGAAGGAAGAAGGTAGAGAGAGGAGAGACATACCATGGGGTAGGTGAATTATGAAAACATGGCCATGAGGGCTGGCCAGTTGGGGTTAAGAACAGCCCAGATGGAACATGGCCAGTTATAACTCAGGGTTCTTAATGGAGAAGTAAATTCTAATAGCTTAGAGGGTAGATAACTGTCCAGCTCTAAAGCTATAAAGACTTATTATGGATATAAAAGTTGTGTGTCTTTTATGTGGGAACTGAGTAACCAAAGGTGGGGCTTAAAATCCCCATTTGAGATTAAATGTTAATTACAACACCTCTCAATAATTTAAGTTTAAGTTACTCAGTGCTAATATGAGAGTAAGAGGAAGGGAGGGAAGAAGAGAAGGAAGGGGGAAGGAGAGATGGAAAGCCAGGCAAGACTGCAACATCTGGCTAGAGAGGTTTTTATTTTGGTTTGGTTTGGTTTGGTTTGGTTTTTCGGGTCTTTTTGTTTTTTTGGGGTTTTTTGTTTGTTTTTGTTTTTGTTTTTTTGAGACAGGGTTTCTCTGTGTAGCTCTGGCTGTCCTGGAACTCACTCTGTAGACCAGGCTGGCCTCAAACTCAGACATCCGCCTGCCTCTGCCTCCCAAGTGCTGGGATTAAAGACATGCGCCACCACTGCCCAGTGAGAGGTTCTTTAAATAAGTTCTTATGAGTTCCTCAATTAGATTCTGAACTGATTCAAAGAAAGGCAAATTTATAGGTCAGAGAATATCCTTTACCTAGAAATAAGACCAGTTCTCAGCTACCTAGATCATTCAAGCCTCTTATTAAACAAATCAATTCCATTGATTGTTCAGAAAGGTGTAAGCTAATTTTGACACACACACACACAAATAGGAAAGGGATGTTTGAAAGGAAAGTCATTTTGCACAGTTTATGTTTTGTAACATTATTTGCCAGAGGATCCCTAACTCTGAGCAACTATTTTTTTAAAGGTGTGCTAAGAATATGGCATTGACAAAGATGCCAGGAGGAAATCGGCTTTGGGGACCCATGGAAAGTACACAAAGCATGAGCCCTCTGGCTTTAGCAGACTGGGGGATAACCTGCTGTATTGTGAATTTGTCCAAGAATTGCAGTGTGTCACCTTTAAAACATTCTTTAAATGAAAAATATATAGTTCTTAGTGTAAAATATCTCAAAATAGTTATTTTAGGATTTCTCAGAATGAGGAGACTAAAGGCAGCCACTGTGCCCTGTCAGCAGCCCTGGTGAGGCCCTGTGATGCTCTGCCTTGCTTTAGGCTCAGCTCTCATCCTCAGCCCCGACTCTGGGTGGAAGGGCACTTAGACACTTCTCAGTAGGCTTTCCCCTAAACTCTCTGAAAATAACTTTGCTTTCAGACAAAAGTCACAGGGTCCAGCTGTTGTTTCTCTCCCTCGCTTCACAGTCTCGTGCTGGACACCCTCCCCATTGATGTCCATTTCTGGAGAATGGTGGATGCAAGGAATAATTGTCAGGATTCTGGAAGCACGTGATGGTCTATCTTACATGACTCAATCATACCAGAAGTCTCTCAGCTGAATTTCTTTATCTGAGTGAAGACCATTGTCATGGTTTGTAATCACGTTGTCTCCAGCTTCATTTTGTCATGGCAGTTCTTGTTTTTAATATAAGGATTTATAACTTATTTATCGTCTGCTACAGATACTAAACTTCACAATCATCTGTTAAATGTCAAAAGTTGTAAGCTGTAGGCCTGCAGGTAGGAGTCAGACACCATGGCAGGCAGGCATTTGGAGGCACTAAGTCACTTGGGGCCACAAGGTAAAAAAATTCCGAAGCCTAATTTCTCTGCTTCCATTCTCTATCTATTTCCTTCGGGCACCTAACTGTCACGGTTACAATGGCCTATTCCGGAACCTGAAAAGGCATCTAAGCCTCAGTCACCTAGTATTCCACAAACAACAGGCCTGATCAATAAAGCCTTATGACAAGAAACCAAAGCGATTCTCAAACAAATGCAAGGCTTGAAGGACATACCACCTCCAATAACACTGGCCAAAGGACGGCAATTGCCTTTCTTTACCTAGCTGTAGCTTGGATTAGGACTGATCATCTTCTGAAAATAAGATATTCTCCTCCTCTGAACCACCTCCTACTCACAAACCTGAAATAATGGTCAACCAGAATAAACTGTGATAAAAATATTTAATTATACATGACTCTTGCCCCAATCTTTCTTCTATTTAAACCTAAAACTCCACCTTCAGAGATCTGAAGGTGTAGCCTAGTGTCTAGACCCCATCATCTATCCAGACCCAGCCCAACCCACCCCAAATGGCATTACTCATCTCTTCAATGGCATACTGAGCCACATGATCCAGTCTAGTTCGTTGCAGTTCCAGGAGCCAGCCCATTTGGTACTGAAATTCCAGTAACAAAAGGTATTGTGATTGATTGGGGAACGTAGTTTAGTGGCAGAGTGCTCGTCATCCATGCCTGAGGCTCTAGGTTAAAAAAAAAAAAGATAGAAATTGTGTAAAACTCTGAGGATGAAGAATTCTATGAAATACTGTCCTCTGGATGTGACCTGGCCATTGGAGTCCAAGTTCACAGCAGCTGTGGTTACTTGAACAAATTAGAGCCTGCCACCTTCCTGCATGATGGTGGAGTGGCACTTGAGGCCCCACCCCCTAGCTGAGGACCTCTTGGCAGTTAATGGCTTCTGAGGCAGAGGGAGTCTTTCTTTAAAGAATGTAGGTTCTGGTAAGGTGCCAGTGATCTGGTGGGAATTAACCTCATGCCCACTGGGACAGGAGTGTGGGTACTTTGATGTTACCTGAAAATCCAGGCAGACTTTAATGTTTCTCAGTTGGGAAGATTCACATAAACTAGCATGGTGATGGTGAGTTCTGGATTACCAGTGGATTTGTTAATACTGAGACAATCGATTACATTCTTTCTCATGCTTTGATCATAAAAATTTAAATGACCCTGCCCACAGTTATGATAGCATGTATGCTCCAGTTTACTAAGATACATCCTTTGCTCTATTTCTCCTAACCTGGAAAACCATATCAATTATGTCATCAACAGAGCCCAAGTCTTGAATTTACTTAACACCCAGAGATCAGAACAAATAAAATAGACTGCTCCAAATGCATGAAATATACAGTGACTTTGCTATCTGAAGGTGACAAGAGATTGTCCATGGGAGGTTACCAGTGCCTAAGAATCAAAACAAGGGTTCAAGAAGGGAAGAATTGGAGGAGATTGAATGTAGTTACAGAAAAGAGGTAGGGAAAGGAAACTGGGCATGTCTCCATGAGGAAGCTGTCCAGCTGCCCGAATAGTCTGGATATAATGGATCCCAGGATACCACGACTAGTTCCCCAGGATCTCCTGCCCTATCCAATCACTAGCTAATTAGTAGCATACTCTGCTACTATTAACTTTTCCACATTAATAGTACTAATTAGTCCCCAATGAATTTCTAAACAGTGTCATATCTGTATCTGTGTGTACATGTGTATACCTGAAGGACAGTATACTAAAAGATTTATATTCTGCAACATTTCTTCTACAGAAAATTTAGCAAAAATGAAAACTACTAATTTTAAGAACATCTAGTAACAAGATCTATATGCACATCAGGTGCACATATATATACCACACACATAGATACATACACATCTACACATCTGTACACACACACACATATATACACACACATATATATATACACACACACATATATATATATATATATACACACACATATATAAATATATATATATATATATATATATATACACACACACAAACAAGTACACATACAATGTCTTCTCAGGATCATTTGCCACCAGGAATTTGTAGAACAAAATTGAATTCTATGTTCTACCTACACATTTCTGAAAGAATAGGAGGAAAAGAGCTTTTTCTCAATGACAAGGAAACTGTGGGTCACCAAAGTAGTATTCTGTGATGTTCCTGAAGGCTCCCTAACTACCTAGGTTAGCTTCCCAATATCTCTCACATGGGCAGTTGGTGAAGCAGAAAGCAAGGCTGGCACATTTAAAAGCCGCGTTGGGGAAGCCATATGACCTTTGCACTTACTTCTACACCAAACCCCTAAAGAGCAGAAGGACAGAAGCTGATTTGGTTTTGTGCTAGCATAGAAGATGGAAGATCTCATGAGAAGACCTGACATAGCTTCTGCTATGTCACTGGAGGTGAGGCTCTGGACCACTCTTATGTTTGGCCACTTTGACCAAGGGAGCACTCTTCTCTTGTGTCCTGGGGAAGGTATCCCCTAAGCTGCCTTCCATCACCTTCTTAGATTCAGTGCAGGAGCAGAAGTGGACAGCAGGGAATTCTGTTCCAGGCCCAACTGTCAGATCATATGCCAAAAATGAGCCATCCGAGGTTGGCAGATAAAATAACATTGGTAATTAAGGCTCATATAAGTCTTGGCATGCATTAACTAATGATGTCCCACACGATGTCCCAGAGGTGAATAAAAAGCTTAGAGCTTCTACTTCATCATTCATTCATTTATCCCAGAAATACTTACTGAGCACTTATTACACAGATATTACTATATAGGGATATTAAGATGAAGAAGGGCTAGCTTAGTTTGAAGTACTGAAGAGCCTAGTGGGAAAAGAGAAGGACTCAGCTTTCAGCATCAGGCCCTGGAAGGGCAAGCTACACAATCAACTTCAAGTGTGTCACACACACACACACACACACACACACACACACAAGTTACTATTGGCAGCTTGAGCATGAATAGAGGTAGAAAGCAAAGGAAACTTGTTTCTTGACATGTCTCCTCCCCTTGAACTCATCCTCTGAGGTCAGGTTGAGAGGAAAGCACCTGCCCAGACCACCAGGTCAAGGTCAAACATTAGCTTCTCCTTGCAAGCATTTCACTGAGGTACCTCACAAAAGGGCAGCTGTCACAGTCTGCTCAGGTTGCTAAAACAAATTACCATAGACTGGGTGACTTAAACAGCAAACATTCATTTCTCACGTTTCTAGAGGCTGAGAGTACAAGACGGGGCTAACGACATAATTAGTTTTAATGAACACTATTCTCCAGGTTGACAGATAGCAAAGGTTTGCTTGTATCTTTATGTGATAGAAAGGACACTAGCTCACCAGCCTTTCCCCATACTGGCCCTAATGCCACCATGGAGACCTTACTCTGTGGTCTTAAATAAACCTAAGTACTCCCCCCCTCAAAAGCATCCCATTCTAGTACAATCACATTAGGATTGGGATTACAACATATAAACTGACCCATTAAAGCCTTTCATAGCTTAAAAAGGACAGGCTTGATCTATCTGAGTGATCCCCAGGAAAAGCAGGTCCAACATCACCAAGGGATCAAAAGGAGTCTGCTTTAAAATATCACTTTTTCCATATGCAAAGGTCTAAAATTTCTCTGGTAGAATATTACTCTTTCATTAAATATTTCTGGAAGACCATTAAGGTTAAATGTCAGTAGGTAAGGACACAGTGCCAGTGAGATGCTCAGAACCCTTTCTTAGATCTAGTTTAAACCAGAAATAGAGGCAAAAAAAAAGTATAGGTATCAATGGGGGCAGACAAGTGAAAGGCAAGCAAATGTGGCTAAATTCCTGTCAGAGGATGGCAGAGAGACCATTTTCCCTAAAAGGGCATCTTCAATCTGTGACCAGGACAGTAGCACCATTCTACGAAATGATGACTTTTGAACTTTATCCCTCTTGCTCTTTTTTCATAGATGTTCATAGATGAACATAGATTGTTCCTAGATGTAGACATTGCTCTGAACACTTGCACACATATCAGACCAGCACTGAGATAAACAGGAGGTTTCATTAAAAAGGAAACAGAGAAAACTTACCACAGAATAGAGAATAGATCCTTCCTGTTCTCAGTTGTAGGTGTTGCTATATCTGGTCCCCTTTGCACAGGTCACGTTTTTCTGCCCCTCTGCTATCCAACCTCCCCATTATTAGGCTAACTACCATCTCTGATCTAACTCTGCTCAGGCATAGTAAGGACCTTCTTCCATACCTTTGTTGTACCCTGAAGTGTAACCTCCTCCCCTCAGCCTGAAACCTGTTTGCTCAGGTTTCACTATTAGCAAGAAAAGAGCATCAGGGTGGAGCCTGCCTTCCTATCATTCTGCCACTCCCACTGCTGCTGCCTGCCACCATGCTGTTCCAGAGCCAAACGTGTGGTCACCTGAAACTGGACTCCAGGATGATTTGGTGGGAATGGGCCCCTTCCCCCTGCTTCATAACTCAGTGTCTGGAATAGTAAAATTGAACCTTGATCAGAGGGTTGTCTCGGTTCCATCTTTATCGCGCTGCCTAGCACCCCCCCTCCCCCATCCCCCTCTCTTCCAGATTCCAAGATGCCTCTCAGACTAAAACCCAGACATGTGAGCCCGCTGGCCGGCCGCAACACTGAAGCATATCATTCACTTTCAATCCTGTTCAACTACAATAATGTATTCCCACTAAATTTCCTACTATCTGAACTTCATTCAAATAAGACTCTTGATACATGGTAAGCATTTGAGCAATGTTACTCAACAAGTGAATCTCAGGACATCTGCACACATGGGAAATCCCAGATGGCATGTGGTCCAAGGATGAAAATGTAGTTTAGGGAGTCATCAATAATAATTAGATGGTTGCATTCATAGATAATGGTGCATTTACATTGGGAAAAAAAACGCAAAGGCACAAAACAGGAAGCTGTCTTCATTGGTTTTTGGTTTTGGTTTTCTTTATTTGCAACTATAACAGACTATCACAAACTTGGTAATATATTTAAAAACAGATTTATTTGGCTAAGGATTCCAGATCCTACAAAATTCAAGAGTCTGGTATTAGCATTTTGTAATGTCTTCCGGGCTACCTCATTCCATGTTGGAAAGACAGAAAGACAAGTGAGAACATGAGACAGAATGGAAAAGGAAGACAAACAACTCCCTCTCTGTATAACTAACCCACTTCCAAGAAATAATGGCCTTCATGCATTTATGACAGCACAAGATCAAAATTTTCTTATAGATTCCATCTTTCGACACTATTAAAATGGTAATTAAATTTCAGCAGGAATTCAAACCATAGCAGAAAGCAACCACAGAATGGACTAATTATAGGAAACTAATCAACCGATTGCAATGCATTAGAAAGACAAAAAAGGAAAAGATTCCAAGATGAAATGTGTGGCCCACACAAGATGGAATGTGTGGTCCATACAACAATATTTAGCAAAGATGCTGGGAAACATGGAAAAATTTTGTATAAGCCAACTGGTAAGAGGCCAAGAAACAGAGGGAAAAGATGCTGTTTATGAAAAATGTAGCAAAGGCCAGATATTAGTTGAAACAATGAGAAACTAAGGGGAATTTTGGAAAAGGTATTTTGTGGTTTTAAATTTGAAGAGGATAAGATAAAGATGAGGAAGGGGGGTTCCATATGACAGACAGAGAAGCGAAACCAAGATCCTACAGGATGCAGAAAGCAATAGAGTGCGGAGCTCCCAATTGATGCTTTTAAACATCGAGATTCCTCTTAGTCAGGAGCAGAGGCTTATGTGCTCTTTGAGACTGAACAGAGGGATTCTACTAAGTGGAGAGGCCATACATTCACCAGCCCAAAGCTGACCCTCATCTTCAACTCCCGTTTCTACTCTCACCGGCCAGGACATTCTGGCTGAATCTGAGTCTGATTTTCATAGTTTATAAAATGTATATTTATATTCACCAAGGTAACTGCCAAATGATCCAGATTTCCAAGATAACCCAGTAGTGAAAATGGGAACGTTAGAAGGTTGAAATAGCAGAAAGCTGAAAGGAAGATGTTAGGTAGTCTAATCTGAGACTGAAGGTACTGATTCATAGTGGTTAGCTCTAAGTGCACCTTGTGTCTTAAAGACACAATCTGAAAGATCAATGTAGTCATAGGGGTCCTGAAGAGAGGGAAGTGAGAGACTCAGAGTGAGAACAGACGTTAAGAAGGAAGAAGAGCTTGGTATTTTTGGAAGACAGAGAAAGAGCCTTGAGTCAACCTTCTGAACCTGAAGAAAGCAAAGAACTAGATTCTCCCTGGAAACTTATTCTTCCAAATAATTAGCCAGAAGAAGTGTGTCATTTTGAAACCCTGACTTCATAAGATTCATCTTGGAGCTGTCCTTCCCTGAATCAGAGACTACATTGCTGATATTTTAAGCTTCCCAGTTTTATAAAGCATATTGTTACAACAGCAATGCACTTAGAACATACACCTAGGAGCCCAGGCTTTTGCTTAGCAGAGGATTCACCACATAGACATAAGTTGGACAAGCCAAGGGCCCTGGAATTGTCTTCTGTGGAGTCTAGACCTGTATTATCTTTTCACCACCCTGCTTTTTCTTGACCACAATCTAGGGTTCAAATGGAGAGATGGAGGCCAAATGGGACAATTCAGAGGAAAATAAAAGTTTGAAACTTAAAGCAATCACAGACATTTCCATTCAGTTTCCTTAGCCAGAGCCAAGCAACTTGTCAGTGGAGCGGGATATTGTAATTAAATGCTAAATTAAATGGTGCCATCACTTTGTTCCTGAAAGCTTGATAAAGCCACACGTACTTTATTGCTAAATATACCAGTGAGTTACAGAGGATGAAAATCTGGCTCAACATCTTAACCAGAAGACAGGCAATGTGGGCAGATGCTGTGATGTGGATTTTATAGAACTTATGCATAAATATGAGAAAGTTTGGGAGTCGGAAATGTCAAAAATTAAAAAACAAAACAAAAAAAAAAAAACCACAGCCACGTAACCCTACAGCTTTCTAAATGAAAGACCTCTTGCCATGGATGCTGGTCTCTGGCAACATATCACCTTCTGCTACAAGAGCAGAGAACCTAAGGTGGATGACAAGGTAGGCAACCCATATGAGAAATGAAGAAACGAAGGTTTTGAGGATTGAATGATGAACCCCAGGTCACAAGCCAGGCAAGATGCAGATTCCAGCCTCCTGACTCATTCTACTTTGCTTTCTTCCCATCAGGTCTCCTAGCTGAAAGTGATGCCAGGATAAGTCTCTAATACAGAGCTAGCAGCAGCCTCCCATGTAAGTCTGTGGCAGACAAATTTCTATGTCTTCCCTTTGTTTGAGTTCTGTCTCATTTCTCAGGACTACCTCCCCTGGCCATGTACAGCACTGAGGTCAAAGAAGAAGCAGAAGATTCACAGACTGCCCCTTAAGATTCCCTAGTACTATCTACAGCATCTTATAAATGTGGTACCACCTTACCAGGAGTGAAGTTCTCCAGAGGACCATCCTGAAGGCCAGCACCTAAGAATCCAAGATGTTTTATGAGCCATGGAGATTCTGGAAATCCTTGCCAACTTTGTTAAATTAGCCATTTGTGTTAGCTGATAATAGCCAATGATTACAGCTAGAGAAATAAAGTCCTTCTTCTGTTTAATGGAGAGAGCCTTCAGTCCTTGACTAATCCACATTATGGCTTTCAAGGGGAAATTCTACAACTTGCTCATTGGTTGAGATGGGTGGTTCAACAATGGGGTCCTGTCTTGGTTCCCATAAGAAGACAAGTGTAGGAAGTGATGTTGATTTGGATGATAAATAAATAGCCAGGGATCCAAACAAACTTAACAATAGGTGTTCTTATCCTCCGATTTGTTGTAGCCTCTGCTTATAATCTACTTGTATTTATCCACAGATATACAGTAACAAGTAAAGACACGAAGATCCAGGACCAATCATGCTTAGACTCCAAACCTATCTTTTACTAACTAGCAACTTGATCATGAATAAATTACTCAATTCTTCTATGTTATCTTCTTGTTGGAAAAAAAATGGAAGTACAGCAAGTGAAGTATCAGATTTGTCATTTAGGATTTGAAATAACAAATGAAAAAGTTATCTATATATATTCAATATTGAAAAAAAAAAAAACCACACTGGGGCCATTGCTATTACTTTGCTACCCTGTTTCCTGATTCTTTTAAAAATGGACAATTCATAATAGATTTTAAACTGTATAGTACCTAATAATATGTAGGACTGAGTTTAACAAACACAAAACAGAGTAAAGGAGATTCTTGTTCATGTGTCTGAGGTTACTGAAATCAATATGATTCTCTATAAGGAGTGAGTCGCTGTGTCCCTCCTTAGGTAATGCATTGTTAATGAGGATTTCCTTGGGATCCTTCAAGAGGAGATTTGAGGGAAAGAAAGAATGAGAACCGACCCAGTGCTGGTGCTTCAATTAATCAACTTCTGTTTGTGTAAATAGCCCTAAGTGAAAGAATCAAACTATTATGTTTTGTAGATGAGTGACCAGCAAACACTCAGAAACTCATCTGTCATGGTCTAGTTTTGCTGTCTGACAAGAATAATGGAGCCAGAATATTCTGAATTCATAAAAAGTCTGGGTTGTGGTTTACATAAAATCCACATTTAATTAGAGTGGAACCAGCAGGGAGATTGAATGCCTCCTTGGCTTGGCAGTGGAATAGAAGGTTTATCATTTCTCCTTCTGAGACACAGAGGTAGAAACCATGTTCACAGACATTTCCAGAGTGAAGCAAGTTCTGTGGCTTCTGGGGATAGAGTCTCTTTGCACTAAGAGTGGATTGTTGCAGAGAAGACTGGTCTAGTTTTTGGGCATGGATAAGACACATTGGAAGGACAGGTCTTTGGGCTTATTGGGAATCCCTTGGTACTCCCGGGAAAGTGTAGCTAAACTTTAACTTGTAGAGCAGTATTGTATAAGAGCACAGTTGTATAAGATTTGTTCAATTTTTATGAGAAAATCTGGGGAGACACAAAAGAGAAGGTCCGTACTTTCACTACAGTCATACTAAAAGCAATGGTAATGTGGTTTTTCCATGGGCAATTGGAGTTTTGTTTGTTTAAATACAGAATAACAGGCATTAGAATCTAGCAGGATTTCTTACCATATTAAGATAAAAGTTATAAAGTCACATAGCTAAAAAGAAATACAATGGTATTTGTAAACAGTGATATGGATCAGGCCCGAAAGCTACAAACCTATTAATAAATGAAGTCCAGATTGCAGAGAGGTTCTATAAAAGCTACGCCTTGTATCTGCAAAGATACCATAAACTAAAATTCAGCCTACATTATAAAACGGACTGAGCTGATTTCCCATACTGTAAAGCCAGATAAAATAAATTGATCAGGAAAAAGACGGAACAAGGGAGATAGCAAACCCAAACACACCTGAGTGAATTTTTTCACCGGAAGCCATAATGTTTGCAAAAGGCCATCCTGAGATGTGCTGGAGAGGGTGGCCACTCTGCCGCGTGTCATCAATTGGCCTCCATTCTGGTAAACAGCACCGGTCAATTGATTTTCCATTAGCAAGTCCTTGCTTTTCGCCACATGCACTTTTCAATTGAGATAATATTTAAATGCGCTATAGCGTCTGACAGGTAATTAAATAACGCGAGAAATAAATCTGCTTTGAGTTTTAATTCCTGGAAATTCAATGGAAGGAAAGGGACCAGCTACAAATAACCTCCTCCCATCAGGTGGTGAGACTTGGTCTCCGTGTTCAGTATTGTTTGGCTCATTCCCTTTGTGTTTTGTTGTTCGGTGGATTGTGGTCGCGGCAGGTGAGCAGTGACCTCTTCTCTCTAGATTGCCTTTCTCCCACGCTCAGCCTCCCAGCCAGCATCATTGCTTTCCCAAGCACCGTGGAGAAAGAGAAATGTTTTAAACGCAGGCAAATGTTGAGAACAAGATTGTGATCGTTCACAAACACAGGCTACATCTCAGACTTCCGGAGCTTTTTGTCTGGCCCTGAGTGGACCAAGGCGAGGTCTTTGAAAGGAGCTCATTTTCTGTAAGGTTTTACAGTAGCTTTACAAGCAACAGAACACGAGGCCATTAAAGGAAAACTGTGGTTCCCATTGTCGATTTCTTTATCACAGGGGCAGAAATAATGAAACGCGTTGTGTTTCCTGACCTGTGTCCCACAATGTACTGACTAGAGTTTCCAGATTTTTTTCTTTGTGTCTTCTTCACCCATCCCTCTTCTTGCTTTGCCGGGAAGGAGTCAGAGCACTCCTGTAAAGCTCTCTAAGTCTGCTTAGCAGTAGTCACTCACTATGCAGCAGCGGGTGGCCGGAGTTATGAATGGGACCCCTGGAGCTGGGAGGCAGGAAGCTGCTGCTGAACTGTGAAAGGGCTTTTGGAAAATCGAAATGATAATAAAGTAGCTGTAGGGGTCTCCTTGGGACTTCTTCTCCGCAGGTTTAATTTCTATGAAGAAGCTCCTTTTTCTGTTTTGAATCATCTCTGACCTTCAATTTAACAGACCCTACTTTTGTGAACTCAAATGAAGCATTTTTTAAATGGTAGCTCACTCACTCTGGCCCATTGAAAACTGGAGTCCAAGACTTCAGCTAAGTTTCTTTTGGTTTTCCAAGACAGGGTTTCTCTGTGTAGCCCTGGCTGTCCTGGAACTCATTCTGTAGACCAGGCTGGCCTCGAACTCAGAAATCCACCTGCCTCTGCCTCCCAAGTGCTGGGATTAAAGGCCTGCACCACCACTGCCCGGCTTCAGCTAAGTTTCTTTTTTTTTTTTTTTAGACCTGCAAAGCACTTCCAAGATATTAGTACATAAAAAATAGAGAAGTCAGCATTCTTTCAATACAACAGCAATAAAGTTGTTCAGAAAGAAATATTCAAGTCACATTCATTTTATCTTACAAAATACCTAGAGATTAATGAAACAAGAGATAACAGATCTCTAGAATGAAAATCAGAAGCACTGTATACAGAAGTTAACAAAGATATTAGAAAGTAAAAAGACATACCTCATAGTTATGTTGCTGAAAACAATCTACATATTCAGCATCCCATCAAAATTCTAACTATATTCTCCAGAGAACAATAAACCTTTACTGTTTAAGGACACAGAAAATTTGCAATGACAGAATATTCACTCCCTCTGTATTCCATAGTCAATTTCTCCTGCTATTAATATTTTAAGTTTCTTAACTGTTGCTTAAATTCAGCGTAAATCCATTCTCTGGTGGACCAGGGCCAGGATAAAAATGGGGGCGGGGGTCTCTGTACAAGGCCTTTGTCTTAGTCAGGGTTTCTATTCCTGCACAAACATCATGACCAAGAAGCAAGTTGGGGAGGAAAGGGTTTATTTGGCTTACACTTCCATGCTGCTGTTCATCACCAAAGGAAGTCAGGACTGGAACTCAAACAGGTCAGGGAGCAGGAGCTGATGCAGAGGCCATGGAGGGATGTTCTTTACTGGCTTGCCTCCTCTGGCTTGCTCAGCCTACTCTCTTATAGAACCCAAGACTACCAGCCCAGGGATGGTCCCACCCACAAGGGGCCTTTCCCCCTTGATCACTAATTGAGAAAATGCCTTACAGTTGGATCTCATGGAGGCATTTCCTCAACTGAAGCTCCTTTCTCTGTGATAACTCCAGCTGTGTCAAGTTGACACAAAAATAGCCAGTACAGCCTTATAGAAAATGCCTGAGTTGAGAGGGCTGCTCTCTAAATCAGGTCGACATAAAGTCCATATTAAGGGAAAAGGAGAGGTTTTGTAGTTTTGTAGCATTGGTTGATGCCTAAAGTCCGTCCAAGCGTAAAGATTCAGGACTTCCTGTGAGTCCCAGATGCTGGTAGGAAGATCATTCCTGAGCAAACCGGAGCTTAGCAGGTATAGAAGACCTCAGACAGGAACTCAGCACCAGAGGGATGGCTCCAGGGGAAAACACTTGCTGTGCGACTGACTGCGAGGGCTTGAGATCAGACACCCAGAGCCCACTTGAACCTGAAAACAGTGTCACACATGTGTACTCCCAGAGAGGGGTGACCCCGAGAAGATGGTGGGCCAGTTAGCTTACTGTGTGCAGCAGTGAGTGAGACAGTCATTCTACCTTAAAAGTGGAAAGCAATAAATAACACACAGCTCTGACCTCCACACTGAAGTCTTGGTAGGTGCCCTTCTAACCCATATACCCAAACACACACACAACGAGAGAGAGAGAGAGAGAGAGAGAGAGAGAGAGAGAGAGAGACAGAGACAGAGACAGAGACAGAGACAGACAGACAGAGAGAGAGAGAGAGAGAGAGTTGTGTTTTATAAAAAACAGAGAAGAGGCCAGAATGTTTTAGTAGAGCCACCAGGTATGGTGAGGTGGAAAGGGTGTCTCTATGGGCCCATGCTGAGGCACCCCTTCCTCCTGAAGTAGCAGTCATACAACAGATATAGAATGGAATAGAGTTTATTTAGGGCATGGGGAGGGAAGACAGAGAAAAGGAGAGAGAGAGCGCGACAGGGAGGGCGAGACGAAGAGAGGAAGAGAGGTCTACCAGAAACCTATTGAGGGGGGGTAAATGAAGGGGAGAGAGGGAGGAAGGTCAGGGAGAGAAGAGAGCAAGATAGATAGTAAGAGAGTGAGTAGGGGACAACGAGCCCCTTTTAAAATAAGCCAGGCATACTTGGCTGTTGCCTGGTAACTGTGGGGCGGGCAGAACTTAGAAGGAATGCTAACACATACCATGTACCTACATGCAATTTTTTTAAGGGAAAATTCAGTTGTATGTGTAACTACAGTTCAAATATGGCATTATATCTCAGCTTGAGGTTTTCAACCTCTACTTAGTAAGCCAAATACTGAAGGCCTTTAAGACGTCCACAGTAAAAGACTGGAGAGGTGGCTTAGTGGTTAAGAACACTTGCTGCTCTGCTGAAGGATCTGAGTTAGGTTCCCAGCACCCACCCAGACAGTCCCCAACCACTTATAACTCTAGTTCCAAGGGATCTGGTAATCTCTCAGGTACCCCGACACACATTCACATATGCACACGGAGACACACATACAGAAATAAAAGCAAATCTATTTTTAAAAAGTCCAATGTAAGATTCATTGTGATGATTTCTTGTGAGAGCTAACTTTCAGGCATTAGTAGATCTCAAGGCTGTATATCTCTGGATTTGAAAACGAAACTCATAAAGGTCTATGTTGTGTTTTATAAAAAAGAAAAAGAAAGCCGGGGATAGGTTTTGTAGAGTGAGGTAGCAATGAGGTTCCCCATGAGGTACCAGTCACATGATGGTATAGTATAGAATAGAGTTTATTTAGGGCATGGGGAGGGAAATTGAAGGAGTAGAGACAGAGAAAAACAGAGAGAGAGAGAGAGACACAGAGACAGAGACAGAGACAGAGACAGAGACAGAGACAGAGAGGAGGAGAGGCTTGCCATGAACACAGGGGGTTAGGAGGTAATGGGGAGAGAAGGGACAGAAGAAAGAGGGCAAGAGCGTAAGAGAGTAAGAGGGAGAGAGGCAAACAGCATACCTAGCTGTTGCCAGGTGACCATGGGGTGGAGCCTAGAAGAAATGCTAACCCTCTATATGACCAAAGCCCTGCCTTCCACTCTGCCTTTGTGAATTATTAGACTAAACACAAGGGCATTTGCCTGTTGTGTGATTTCAAATAATCGTTGATGATTATTTATAATCAGCAAAGGTACAAGAAAGACTTAGAACAAAAATAGTCAAACCTTAAAATCAACAAGTGATTTCTATTGAGCTTTGTTCTATGAAGTACTAGCCTGACTTTGTAGTAATTGTTTTATTTTACATCTAAGAGGATCAAAGATGCTTCACGAGTTCTTTTAGATAGAGATGCAAATAATTTCTGTTTAAATGGAAAGCCCAGAGGGTCTATTTACAGCCCTGTGAAATATGAATTAATTTTGTCTCTAACCCACTTGTCTTATTTTCTTAAGATTTTTAAATATTCCTAGATGTGCATTGTTAGCATCATTAATTAAATGAATTGAATAAAATATATGAGACATTTATTTTGTTTGTATGGGAACATGCTTTTGTCCTTTTTAAAATGTAACTTAATACCTAAATATATTTTCCATAGTTTATTACGTGTAGTGTGTGGTGTGTGTGTGTGTGTGTGTGTGTGTGTGTGTGTGTGCGCGCCACATATGCCACAGCACAGATGTGAAAATCAGAGATGTTCTCTCCTGCTACTCAGGTCCTGGGGCTTTGTGGCAACGACTTTCACCTGCTCAGCCATCTTGCTGCACCCTCAACACATTTTCAAAACTAAATTTCTACAAACAACTGTCTAAAGGACATGAAGAATATTAGGCTATAGACACGGTTAGATGTGAATACTGGTAGCCAGGAAGTTTGTCCCTAGAGCTTACCTGTGGTCTACACAGACTTCCTTCAGTAGTTAGTTCCCCCTGCTACCATAAAACATTAGTCATTGCTAAAGAATCATCCCAGGAATGGCTGCTAAACCCCACACTTCATTCAGAAAGCACCCCTTCTCCTTCACACCCAGTGGCCTTTCTCTGTCACAAGACCTATTGATTGATGGATTGATTGATTGATTTTGATTTTTTTCTTTTTATTTATTTATTTTAAACTCCAGATTTTATTCCCCTCCCAATCCACCCCACCCCACCCTCATGACGGAACTGTTCCCCATCCCATACCTCCTCCCACCCCCACCCGCACCCCCACCCCCGTCTCCACAAGGATGTTCCCACTCCCAACCCCACCCCACCAGACCAGACCTCTATTCATGTACAGGCAATTCTGTTGTCCTGCCCAGTTCCTAGCAACTGTTTACATCATCATCTGCTGCCACCATTGGTCTGCACCAGGTATGGGCTGCACATAAAAGGGTTGCTGTTACTCTAGCTCTCTCTTCGTTCCAGGTGTCTCTCTCTCCCCCTTTCTGTCCTTCTCTGTTCTCCCCTTTCTCTGCCCTCTGTCCGGTCTGTCTGCCTGTCTACATGCCTACCTCTATCCCTCCTCCAGGTCCTTACTCCCCTCCCTTCCCCCAATAAACCCCCTTTATACCAGATCTGCTGCATGGGATAATCATTCATGGGCCTGCCAGGCACCTTCTTCTGCACTACATTTCATAACAAAACCCTCATTTTCTTAGGTTCTACTAGTCTGTGCCCACTTTCTTACAAGAAGCATTTTTCCTAGGTTTCTGGGTCCTTAGCTTTTAATTGTATTCTTAGGCTTTCTTTCTAGAGCAACTTAGAGTTACAGTGAAATAGAGAGGAAGGCACGGAGCATTCTGCTCCATCCCCATGCTAACAAGTGCACAACCTCTCCCATAGCCAACATCCCCAGCCAGAGCAGTAAAGCTGTTACAAATGATGAACCTTTATTTAACATATCCTTGCTACTCAAAGCCCATAGTTTATATTAGGGTTTGTATTGCTATAACTTTTATGAGTTCAGACAACGTATGACAGCATATACCCACCATATAGGTATGGTACAAGGTTCCACTCTGTTACTCTGAAATTCCTCTGTGTCACACCTATTAACTCTTCCCCACTTTCCTTGATGTTGATGACATTAACAGTTTTGAAGAGCACCGACCAGGCCTTTTTGCAGAATGCCTCTTAATTGGAGCTTGTTTTGCTCTTTCCCTCATGATTACATTAGAATCGTGGGGCTGAGCACAGAGTACCCTGGAAGTTAATTAGCATTGTCCTCACATCATCTCAGCACACTGTCAACATAGCATTTTAAAGATGATGCTAAAACTCTGATTGCCTGACCCAGACACAGTATTTGCCAGGCTTTTGTGTTATAAGATACTTTTCCATCTTCCATACCCTACCCTTTGGAGGCATTGTTAAAAAGAGGTCACATATCAAGGTGGAGGGGAGAAAAAACGTGTCTGGAAAATGAGTAGTGTTCCCCAAATGTCCACAGAAAGCTAATTCCCAGAGGGGGACTGCTGGGAGGTGCTGTGGACTCCTGTCTTCATATTATTGGGAATTCACCTTCAATAAGAGATATAAGACGACCTCACTCTTCTCTGTTTACTTTCTGGCTTAAGATATGGTTGCTCCTTTGAGCATGAATACCTATTATGACCACTTATGACTCTCCCTAAGTACTCAAAACGAGGCCCATCCAGTGATAGACAAGACCCTTCAAAACTAAGAGCCGAGGAAACAATGTCTCTGCATTAGCTTGCTTGCCTTGTGTAGATCACTGTAGCAATGGTAATGCTGAGTAATAGAACCGTGTTCCTCATGGGAAAGGCTGCCTGGTAAGCTCAGAATTCTACTATAGAGAAGACCTGCCTTCTCCCTCACATTTATTTACTTGTGCAATCATTTATACACATCAGTATAGGGTCACAGGTATCAGGTTTAAATCCTGAACTAAATAGAGTATTCCATGACATGATTTATTGCTCAACTGATGCAGACTTTGTTCATTTGGAATCATGTGAGTGGCTCAGGTTTCCTTCTGACTGGTTTCCAGCTTTGTTTTGAGTGTAGCAAGGTTTTAACCTTTATCAGCAGAAGAGAGATGATAAATCTGAGTTTTCAGCATGCTCATAAAAATATCAAATGCAACAATAATAAATCTATTTTTTTCTGAGTGCTTATGATATGTCCATCCCTATTCTAGGCACTTAGCAATATTAATTCATGGCAAAGAATTATTGTATGTGAAGTGTCCATCACCATGTCCAGAACTGCACACACATTTATCAAAAATAAATTGCTATTTCAGAAATAGCCCAGCATTCTAATGAGGTATTTTCTGACCTAGTACACAGAGAGATGCTAATGGGTGGCTGATACTAGGAAAACACCACCATCACCACCATCATCACCACCATCACCACCAATAACAACAACAATAACAACAAAACTATGAATGACACAGAGAAATCATTGTCCCTATCCCACACTTTTCTGATTATTCAGCCTTCATGCAGAGGTTCCGGCCTCTCATTGACAGCTTCATTAGTTGAGATGTCATTATTGGTGTAGTCAGCATCCTCCCAGTACCAAAGCAACTAACCTTGGCAACCTTGAATCCATCGTCCTTAATAAGGTTTTCATGATTGACTAATAATTTCAGCCTGGATTCCCCCTCATGCATTTGGAAATAGAACTGGGTGTAGGAGAAGCAAGCACCTGTTAATCTCAAAGGTGGGAGGAGAAAGACCACTGACCCAAATCATCATGGCCAAATTAATTAACACACGCAATTAGTAAAAGCAAGCTACCTCTCCCCAAGGCAGGATTTAAGAGGTCAGTCTTGGAAGGATATGAGAAAGACAAGGTTTTTATAGCACAGGGGTAGGGGGCTTCCAAATGGGTGATTTGTCAAGCAAAATAGGTGGGGTTCCAGGAGCAGAGCATAAGCATGACAAGTTAATCCTAACAACCTGCTGAGACAAAGACAACATAGCAGGGCGGAGAGCAAGGGAGTCAGAAACAACCTCTTGAAACAAAGATAGGCTTGCAAGGTGATTATAAACAATGTTCTGAAACAAAAACATGGTTGCTGGCTCTTGTCGTAGGCAAAACAGAATCACTTGTAGTTAAGGTTATAGATGGGGCATAGTCTAATCTTTAAGACACAGAGATTTGATCATAAACAGGAATGAGCCTAGTTTGTCTTTACTATAAGATGGCTTTCAAGTCCAACTTGGAGGCAGGCTGGTTCATCACCTTCTGGAGTCAAGAGGCTTCATCTGAACTCTCCAAGATGTTTCTTCCATTTGTTTATTTTTTGAGTGCATTTGTTTTCATTTTGATGGAGAGTTTCACATAGCCCAGACTACCGCCATATTTTCTACGTAACTAAGGGTAACATTGAACTCCTGTTCTTCTTCCCTTAACATCCCAAGTGCTAGGATCACAAGCATGTGGCATGCTTAACAAGGCCTCTATTGTTACAGGATATTTTTCTTCTAAGCTCTTTCTAAGGAAAATGTTTATATATTAAATGCTTAAACTGGCAGAAATACTAAAAAGTAGACATCGCCCTCCTATATGGAATAAGAAAAGCTCGATGAATAAGAAACGTAATTCTACTTATCTAGAGCAAAAACCCCCATTAGTACCATCCATCATCTTCACAGAGGATAAAATTAGAAGAGCAGGCCCCACGCTAGATGTAGTCACAGCCTCATTATCTAAGTACCAAGCCTTAAAAAATATGTCTGTACCTCTTACTCTCCAAGGTCAATGAAAAGAAAAATGAACAAGTCTGCTAAGCCCTACAAAATCCACCTTAAAGAAAGCAACATGCACCTTTGGCAGGAAGCTTAAAAGCAATGTATAGAAAGAGATAAAATTAAATTATTTGCTGTATCCCAATACAGAAGAAACTGTGAGTGGGCTGCCAAATAAGAAACGCCCGAGGCTCCTTTGCGCAGGTGAAGCCTGCAAAATTACACGAGGGATTTCAAAAGAAAACTCAAAGGTAACATGCAGACCAGAAATGATTTATTCTTTTCAATAAGCCCTTTGGAGAAGAGGAAATAGAATTCAGGCTTGGTTTGTCACAAGAGACTAAGAAAACTCACTTCGGTATACTTGCAAAATGAGGAAGAGAATCACGGGAGAAGGGAAAACTGGAAAGGAGGCAAAGACATGGAAAGATGGAAAGATCCAGGGAGATACCTCAGGAGCAAGTTCTTCTCTGGTTTTCCACCCCAGTTTTACTAGCTGCTACCTGCTTTGCCCATAGCCACAGGCACATCTGTATAAATAGGCCCATTTTGAAGTAAAATCATAACAGGTATTGACCATTTTCTGCTATCACATTCTGAAAAAAAAAAGGATGTAATGGTGGGTTTCTAGTTCCCAGAGGAAAAGGAGATTGTGCTGAGGATTATGGATGGGTTAGATGGGCCTGGGGCAAACAGAGCTATGACAAGAAAGGAGGAAGCCTTGGACCAGCAGAAGTGCTGCAGAACGCTACAGTAAATATAACGATGAGATTCCCCATGACTTTACCTTAGCCAAGTTGGAATGTTTACAAAGGCTGAATCCAAATGAGGAAAGCATCTAGTTTCTCATACAACTTCATGGACAACTTTGGCCACAAAGTAGAGGACTGCGTACCACACATACTCAACAGTAGTCAGAACAGCCCCCACAAAGGATGCAGGCTTCCTCCTGCTCTCAACACCTTATAAACCTGAGATTAGTTTAAAGTCTATAGAGAAGGATAGGGAATCCCAATAAGAACTGAAGGTGAATTTATCACCATCCAGGCGATAAGGGACCAAGAGAAGAATAAAATTGATTTAGAGAAATAAAAGAATGTGACATTTCTTGCACTCGAGAGTTATAGACTAAAAAGACTGAAAATTATATAGCAACATATATAGTGTTTTATGCTTCATGCCGAAAGCAGCCACCAAAGAAGCAACAGAAAAGGAAGAAAGGCTCGAGTCTCACCATCCTACCTGCTTGCATAGTTCCTTGTTTTGCAAATCCAATTTGGGACGTGATTTGTGTATCATTTGAATATATTGCCCTAGAGTTCACATGGTAGAAGCACAGTCTTCATTGCCCTAATGTTCAAAGCCCATAGGACTGTCTAAAAGATGTGGTCCAGTCAGGGGATTTTAGGACATTGGGAATGCTCTCATACTCTGCCAGTCATCCTCTGGCTTCCTGTCTTACCATGTGATTTCCCCTCTTGGACACAGTACCACAATAGTGATACCATCTTCCATATGCTTTTACTGGATCAGTGCCGTGTTCTCCAACCTCAGGAAATATCTGACTGTCTTTTCTTTAAAAGGAGTCCAGACTCAGGTATTCCATGACAGCAACAGGTAACCAATGCAGGTATGCATGTTCAAGCTTAAAAAAAAAAAAAAAAAAAAAAAAAAAAAGCTCAATAGTGTTTGACTAGGAGTGTGCATTTTCGTATGTTGCATGCTATAACATGTTGATGTTATATAAACAAGGGCCTGTTTTTAGGTCCTAAACCCCAAAAAGCCGTGTATGTGACATAAGGATTGCTGGCAGATCAAAGTTCATTCTCATTATTCCTCAGGAAGCTCTGAAATGGGTTTCTCTAGGCCAGGAAAACCAACTTCCCTATTGACTTGTCAAAAAACCCTTGTTAACCTCCAGGCTCCTTGGGTCACTATTGACTTGTACCTATGGTGCATACCAAAGTCACTGAGCTCTTCTAGTCAGCAACCCCCAGCCCTATGCTAATCTTCCAGGCTGTTCCAGTTCACAGGAGACCCTTCCCTAATCCTGCAGCTACCAGTTTGTTTTGTTGTTTGTTTGTTTTGGACACGTGTTTGTGGTTTTTTTGGTTTTTTGTATATAAACCCACATGGTTTTTCTGTGTTCCCACTCTTCTCTCTGCTTCCAAGAGAGATAGCCCTGCCTTTTGCCAGTCTGTCCTCCTTTCTGCCCTAGAGAGGTAGCCATGACTGCTTTGGACTTCACAAATTCTGCCTCCATCCTTGGTACTTCCACATCTTTGGTCAAGCCCTTCATACTTTTCCAAGCTTAGCACCTGCATTTGCAAAATAGAGATAAGAATACTTCTTTTATAGAGCTGTTGAATATTGACTAGCTCCCATTTGTTGAGTGTTTGTTAGTAACTGTTCCAAGTATAATATCTTTATCCATGCACTTACACTTCATATGATTCTGTATATAGGGACCAAAGAGGAGATAGCTCAGTCAGTAAAGTGCTTCAAACATGAAGACCTGAGCTGCAATCTCCAGTACCCATGTATAGAGATAGATGATCTTGGTAGAGCATGCCCATATTACTTATTCCAGGGAGACAGAGACAAGAGGATCCATGGAGCTTGCTGGTCAGATAAGTCTTACTGAATCCAGGTTCAATAAGAGATCGTGCCTCAAAAAAGTAGAGAGTGACTTAGGAAGGAAATAAGTCATGTAAAAGATTTAACATATTATTAAAAATTACCTGAATAGGAAATTATTAAATGATGAAGCTAACAGAAGTGGGTAGACAACCAAACTATGCCTACTAATTGATGTTACATTCTAGTTGGTCTTGGAGGATGAGTAGACACTTGGTGGGTGGAGACAAAGGAAAAGAAATGTTTAGATGGAGATAGTGTTTACAGACGTTGAGACATGTAAAAGAGCCAAAATGGAAAGTCACAGGTGGAGAGAAGCCTAACATATTGAGTTACAGAGACTGCCAAACAAGAAGAGAAAGCCCAGGCGGTCTTATCTCACAAACACCCGGAATTATGAGCATCTTTATGCTGCTTCACAGGCAATGAGTGCACAATGGAGTCTTGGAACACAGGAGAGACATGGATGCATTTTAAGTAAATAGTTAACAAACATGTAGAGATGAGCAGATGGACGGAGACACCAACAGTGAGGAAAAAGACAGTTTAAGAGATTGCTGCAATCATAAAATGTCTTTACAATGATGTTGTCTGTCAGTCCACCAAGCCATGATGGCGCACAAAGGAAGCTGGGCATAAAGTATACTGTTAAGGTGGAATTGGTAATAGTACGCCATTCCACTGTGATCTGGATGTGAGATATTCCTCAAGGTATCATGTGTTTGAATACTTAGCTCCCAGATGATGGCACATCTGGGTGGTCTATGTAAGTTTTAGGTAGAGTCGATCTGAATATGGAGTATTCAGATCAAAGTAATATGCTTTGCCCCTGGCTTCCTCCCCTTACACTTTCTCTAGTGTCTAATCTTAAAAAGATGGCAAGCCTCTGTCACACATTCTTGCCACCATGAACTCTCTTCCATCTTTCCTACCACGATGGCCTAAAACTGTAAGAAAATTAATTCTTTCCTCCTTTAAATTGCTCGGTCAGGTAATTTGCTCAAAACAGTAAGAAACATCACCAATAAATCTATTCATGTAGTCAACTAATAGCCAATGGAAACTCCTTACAGGTCACGTATCATACGTTCAATATGGCGCAGGAGAGAAATAAATGCAGAAAGTACCAGATGACAGAGAAAGGAATCTAGTCTTCTGGCAAGGGAAATCGTACTAATCCCTTCAAAAAGAATGTTCAATACTAAAGGAAAGCTAAGTTTAGGAAAGAAAATCTTGTTTGAGTATACACTGGGCATGTCAGATTGATCCAAGGCTGTAAATATGAAATGCTTCAAAACCAACATTGTAGACTAGAATTTTAATAGAGTACATCATTTGGCTTTAGCATCCATTCGGTAACTTAGATTAAGCTGTGGTTTGACATCTCCTTGTCACAGGACACAGAGACCTTTAGAGACAAGGAACCATTATGGTCATTGACATTCTTGAAATGGTAAGGCCGGTATTATTCAACATGGAATGATGCTACCACAGGTAGACCCAGAATCTCATTTTTAACTTTCTGCATCCTTAAGGGTCTCTGAAATCAGACAGTCAGAAATGGTTGTACACTTAAAACCATAGGTAGTCCCTGCTTAACAATTGTTGCCTTTACCGTGGGCTGTAACACTTCTGAATTATTTACAGGGCATCCTCAAACACCAGGTGTAGACAGAACTTTTCTTATTACAAGGCTTTTCTCTCATAAGATGCACTGCACACCTTTGTCTGCCAGAATCCTTCCTGACGAAAGCTGAGCCTGGTAAAGAGCAGCTGACAGGTTTCCAGCAAAATCAAATGACATTTATACCCACAGCTGAGCCATAAGCTCCAATCCTGCTTCTTCTCATGGTGCCGACCTAGTCATTCACTTGACTTGAAAAATGTACTTTCTTGTCAAATAGTCTCAGAGCCATCTCTGGGAGTATACAATGCATTTATAAAAATGTTGACTCGCCCAATCGCTTCTTTAAGAGCTACAAATGCATATGTCAACATCTTGGCACATATTTTGGGTACCACTAAAGGTTCCTTCAATCGCACAGGGAAGCTGGATGAATGCCAAAATGCCTCTATGGCACTCTTCTCTGCATTGGGAAGAAGTCTGACTATCTTCGATGTGTATTGAGTGCATGCTTCTATGTCCAAGAACTATACTACATGGTTTCCTGATGTTAGTTCATGGAACTCTGTGGTGATTAAAGTGAGAAACATTCCACACAGGCTGAGCATTGAATCCTTGGACTCTAGTTGGAGATTTGGGAGATATGGCCTTCCTAGAGGAAGTATGTCACTGAGGGCAGGCTTTGAGACTATATAGCTTTACCCTACTTACAGTTTGCTCTCTCTGTTTCTCTGCTTCATCCTTAGAATGGAGATGTGAGCTCTGTTCTGGCCAACAAGCTTGCCACTTCCTGCCATGTTACTCCAACATGATAGACTCCTGTCCTTGTGGAAGGCTAAGACCATATACACCCTTCCTTTGGCAAATTGCTTTGGTTATGATGTTTTAACAGGAAATGAACTGACACTAACTTGAAACACCGCTAAGTATCTTTTATGTTCCAATATTTAATAGCTTCATGTACTTGTTCACTTTGTATACATTATTTATAAATTATTTTGAAATAAAGTGAGAGACTTCAACGAGCAGAGAGTGGCCATTTTGTGATGGTGTGCATGTTTATCGGTTGATAACATTTATTGTTTGCCCACAAAAATGGTTCTCATTAGTGACTCTAAACAAAGCACCAGTAAGATGATGGGGGGGGGGGAGTGGAATATAAAAAGCAATGGAGAAAGCAAATGTAGATTCAAAGGGCAAGTGAGTTATCTAAGTGTCTGGGAAAGCAGGATGGGAGGGGAGCTAGGAGCCTGATAAGGACAAAGTTACCCAGAGGAACTTCTAAAGCAGCCAGATTTGTATAAAGCTTCCTGGAAGTGGGAAAAATTACCAGTGACCACAGTTGTCTTGTTTCTTGGCTAATACTGCCTTCCATGTGCCAGCATGGACTCTGGAGATCGATAACTCCTTAACTGTTGTTCTCACATAATTGAAAAACTATAGAGGAACTTTTGGCCCACCTTTAAGGACGAGTCATGACTTGACAGCTCTATAGAGGGAGGACTTGAATTTCCTCCAAAAAGTGCTAGCGCTGACGCCCAGCTGCACGGAGTAAAGGCTCTCAGTAAAAACTCAATAACCTCTTTGCTCTACTTCATGAAAGAGGAAAGTGCACACACTCTCTGACAGTTACTTAACCTCTTCAGGCAGAGCTGCCTCATCAGTAAAACAGGAATGTCCTCTGTCTCTCAGAGGTGTTGTGAGGAGAAACTAAAGTAATCTAAGCTCCGGGGCTTGCAGGTGAGGAGGATTTCTGACTCCGCATTATCTCTCTCCGCAGAGAGAGAGAGATAGGTGATTTCTGAGATTAAAATGTGGGACTCTGTCCAACTCAGAATTATCGGAATCTATATTGGGATTTCTCAATCTCGGCATCATTGACATTTTAGGCTAGCTGATTCCTTGCTGTTGGTAAGCTGAGTGGGCTACGAGGGAGGCTTCCTGTGTCCTGCTGAATGTTTAGCAACCTCCTTAGCTTCCACACACGTAATACTCTATTTGCCTCTTTGTTGGTGACAAGCTGGTGTGCCTAGTCATTGCTGAGTGTTCACTGTGGGCAGGAGATAGTCCCCATTTATCTGTTATCATAGAATGACAAGTCTTCTTCTGGCTTTCAATTCAAATGTTAGCACATAGCATTTTAAGAAAGCCCCGTGAGTAGCAGCTGAGTGTGCAAAAGGCTAAAAGAGCGAATGTACAGATAATGTGGAAAGTGTATAGACTGCCTTATGGAAAGCCAACTAAAAGTGAAGTTACATCGCTCATCTCTTGAGACGCTAAAACTTGTCTTCCTTCTGAAAGAAAGAAGTAGACTTTTTCACGAGGTACAGACATTTCCAGGACAACCAGGGCCAAAGCTAACGGTGGCGTCGAGAGGGAAATAATTAGTCTAATGAGACTGTGTTCTCGTCAAAGTTGACACTTAGAGAGCATTTATCATTGTCACCCGCAGTACCAATGAACATCTATTAGAATAAATGTCTTATTCTAATAAAGAAACACCAGGAAAGCTGTACAGGAGGTTCATTTTAATATTAGAAAAGTGGGTGGGGTCACAGGGGCTCTTCCAGGCAGAATGATGTTCACAGAAGTGGAAGGAAGGAAGTTTGCATTCTTACATTTGCCTGTAAAATCCTGTAGAATCTATAGCCCAGGTACCGTGTCAATAAAGCTGCTGGATAACTCTGAGAATGAATGCAGTCTGTTTTCAAATCTACTTAATGCTCAAAGATATTTGCTCCCCATCAACAAGATAGCATGACCGTGTAGGATGTTTGCTCTGTTTGTTTGTTTTAATGCATTCAATGAAACCATGAACTGTAGAATAAGGGATTCTGCTCGAAGCACCAAAAAGCCACTTAGCAGGCAGTAAACTGACATTTTCCCTCACACACTAAGGGAAACAAAGGGATAAAGCTGTAAATAATGGCCATCAGTTTAAGACTAGCACAGCCACTGGCAGCATTGTGGTGTCACTGTGAGCAAGATTTGAGTATCACTCTACGTACTACACATGCAACTGTCCTTAGGAAAGCTACCCTCTCCCTCTTTGATGGCTTTCTCTCGTGTGTTGTGGGAGTAGCTCTACCTTCCAAATCTCCATTAAACATTGCTTAGAAAAAAAAAGAGGAGGAAGGAAATGTGGGAGATGAGAAAAAGGAGAATCATGACTGGCAGTTGTTATTTTGTGTGCTGAGTCCCTGGCTACTTTCGGGATGAAGCCACTCTTTCCTGTACGAATAGAAACCCTTACCTTTGTATCTTTTGCATCTCTTTACCACCTCATTCCCCTCCGTCTTTAGAATAGGCGTGTATCCATAACTCAACCAAATATGAGACTGGATACTTTGTAACTGTAAGGATATGTATGACCCACTACAATAAACAGGGGTCCAAAAGTGTATACTTCTTATTTCAATAACTTAAAAGATACCGAGGATAGCATTTATCTATGAATACTCATAAAGAGCTCATACCAACAGAGCAACCCTCAGGGTGTCTAGTAGTCTATCCACATTTTCAACAATTATTATGAGAAACACAGAGTAAGAAACTGTTAACACCTACTTCACAAACGAGGAAATTGAGAAGCAAAACGGTGCATTAATCCCCCCAGTGCCATGAGCTGCTGAGTATAAAGCAGGGATTCAGTCTCTTGCTTGTAAGTAGGTATCAGCAGTGCTGTTGAATTCTTCCAGAATAAGATGCAAGTATTTTCCCACTTACTCCTAAATGCCTTGCTGTATGTTTCTGCAGATTGGGAAGGCATGTTCTTATGCAACCACAGTATAAGCAAGAATATCTAACACCATCAGAACTCTAATACCAATTTCATCAATTTTGTTAATAACATCTTTTATAAAAGGAATTTGGAGGCAGAAGAGACTCCGCAGTTAAGAGTTCTTATTGCTTTTAGAGGGTCCTGAGTCAGTTCCCTGCACCTGCATGGAGATCACCATCTGTAACTCCAGTTCCTTAGGTTCTGATTCCCTCTTCTGGCCTCTATGGGCACTCTGTGTACTTAATGCACAGACAAAACACTCAAACACATAAAAATTAATACACCTCAAAAATATTTCCCAGAATATAAATTAAAGTTGAATACAATATTTATTATGCCTTTCCATCTGTTTTCCATCTGTTTTTAAATAGATGCATCTAAGGCTAGCAGTGTAGTACAGCTGGGATCATGAAGTGGGTACATCTTTTAGGACCAGGGCTAATTAGCACAATGGCTGTGCCCATACTTTCATCATGGCCCTGTCCTTCCATTTTCAAAGTGGAGAAAAATCTATAATCTCCCTTTAAGTGCAACGTTGTTGTTTATATGATTATGCCAGTGAGTGCAGAAATGGCTAATTAAGGAGACAGTCTACTGAGACATTGGCTAGTATAGTTTGGGAGGCTGGAAGACACACGGGGCAGAGTGAAGAAGTAAATGCACTGAGAACATTTGTCTCATGCTTGGGTTTCTATTGCTGTGATAAAATACCATGACCAAAAGCAACTTGGGAAGGACATGGTTCATTATTATTATCTTGCACTTTCAGGTGATTGTCTATTCCTGAGGGATGTCTAGGCAGGAACTCAAGACAGAAACCTGGAGGCAGGGACTGAAGCAGAGGTCATGGAAATCACTGCTTACTGGCTTGCTCCTCAGGGCTTGCTCAGTCTGTTTTCTGATACAGCTCAGGCCACTTGCCTAGTGATAGTACCACCACAGCTGGGTCCTCCAACACAAATCATTCATCAAGGAAATTTTCCACAGACTTGCCAACAGGAGACACTGTCTCAGTTAAGATTCCCACTTCCTGGATATAGTCAGGCTTGTGTCACATTGATGAAGAGCAATCAATGAAACATGGGATCTGGTTTCTATTGACAGAGAAAGGAGCACAAATATGAAACTGGAAAAAAAATAGAACAAACATGTATTACCCACAAGTTATGCTGCTATAACCAAGAACCTATGACACCCTAATGACAAGGAGCACACCATGTCTAAGACCATGACTTCTAAGTATTATTATCCATTGAAAGGAACTAAAACTTTTTAGACAAGGATGTTTTCAAGGCTAAACTGATGGAAGCACAAGATAGATCTAGAAAAACTAGGCATTAGAGGAAGGAAGGGTTTAGATGAGCAGTGTCAGTGGGCACAGACACCAGGTTCATTCTAGAAAACATAGTAAGAAGCATGGAGGACTCATATGTGTGAATATGCGTGCTCATGTGTGTGTGTGTGTGTGTGTGTGTGTGTGTGTAGGTTGTGACAGAGGGAGAGACTGCCATAACAAATGTTAAAAATAATTAGAAATTTGAAATGAGGATTTGTTATAGTAAAATGCTAATTTTTGAAGTTTTATGAAAATACTAAAATTAAAAATTTTTAATTACTACTAAATTGAAGATGGTGATTATATTTTCTGATATAAGGTTAATCTACAGGGTTCTTTGGTTCTTACTTTAGGCATCCCACTTATATCTGAATTAAGAAAAGGGGTTTAAATTATTTCAAGAAAATTTATTTTGATAGTAACAGAAAAGAAAGACAGAGATCATAATGACTTTTAAAGTCTCTATATTAAAAAGCATAAAGGTTACAAAATTATACCTAAGGAAAAGTCATAAGAATATTAAAGTCGTTTCTTTTGTAAAACTATGACTTGCTTGTGTATGTTTGTGTATCATACAAATGGAGGCCAGAAGAGAGTTTCAGATCCCCTGGAAGAGGAGTAGTAATTCACCTGATACAGGAGCTGGGAATTAAAATGATGTCCTTGCAGGAGCAGCAGGAGCTCTCTAACCACTTAACCATCTCTCCGGACCTAAACTCATTTCTTTCTAGAGATCTTTAACATGCTTATAATAGTTAATCTTCTCATTTTCAAACTGACTGGATTTGAAATCGCTTAAGTGATGAGGAGTCACACTTGTAGATACATCTGTTAAGGTCTCTCCAGAAAGGATTACAGAGAGGCTAAGAGTGATTCTGACTGTAGATGGCACCATTCAATGGATTGGTAGCCCTGAAAAATAATTCCCCTTTCTCTCTTTTCTAGTTATCAGTGAATCAAACAGCTTTCTCACCATCATGCTACAAACTCCTTTGCCATGTTGAACTAAGCCTTCTGAAACCACGAGCCCAGATAAATCAGTTCCGCTCTTACATTGCCAACATCGTGGATTTTGGTCACAGATACAAAAACATAAATAAAGTGAGAAACCTGACCTGAGAGTGGGAGTATTGATATAACTAGCTCTGGCTATGGGATTCTTAAGCCTTTGGAATTGTTTTGTGGGAGGAATTTGACAGAATTTCACCATTAGACTGAGGATGCCCCAGACTGTGCTATACAGAACTTGCTGGGTGATTCTAAGGGGATGCCCAGAAGATCACAATTCTGAACACAGACAGACAGGATGTGTTTATGAGAGTCCCAAGAGAAACAGACGTTTGACTGGGAGTTAAGCTCAATCTATTCATGTTCCACACAGAAAAAGAATTTGTATACCTTACATGTATATTCTGAAATTTTGTGAGCTGCTGAGTTCAAAGATAAGAAGCTGACAAACTGGCAGAGGCTAGTTCAAGAGAGCATCCAAATGCTGTGAATTTCATTTAGTCCGAAAAACGTAAGAACCAGAAGCAAAAAGCAGAGTAGAAAGATTTGAAATTGGCCAAGGATGGGAACAACATTAAAATGAATGAAAAGGAAGCTATAGTTGTTATTGAAATTAGCACCTTAAAAGAAGTTACGCACCTTACATCCAAACCATGGGGAATTGGCTATATACTCTACCTATTTTTTAAGTTCCAAAGTATAAAACCTTAAATTCATTTGAAAGCCTTTCCCTAAAAAAGAGAGCCACAGTAGCATTCTGCCCTCAACAAGGGAAATGTTTCCCCAAGCTGCTGCAGCCATGGCCCAGAGAGGTCCCTCTATTGACAAAGCTAGTGTCAAATCTTCATGTTATCAGTATTATTGTTGCTTTTTAAAGGCATTCAAGATGCAAGAGCTACACAGTCAAGCAGACTTGCTTTCATCAATACTTTTAAAGAAAGTCTAGGAGACCAGGGAATGTGTCACATGGTCTGATTCCGTGTAAGGAGCTCCTAAAAGAGTGGTATGTGAAGCTGTAAGGGTGAAGCCAAAGCTGCAGTATGTTAGAGATGCCAGGGCTATGGAGCACCAACTGAGGAAAACTTCAGGCAGCAGATGGGATCACCCCAGGGAAGATACTATGTTGGCAACCATTGATAAGTTCATTGTGTTGCGTCTCTCCTAGCTCTGTTGAGCTCACATGCTCTGGATGCTAAGCATGAAGCTACATGATTCAATGTTTGAAGTTTCGTGTGCCTCTCTTGCTTTAGTCATATCATTTCTTTCTTTCTGTTTCACCCTCTTAAGACGGTGATGCTTCCTCTGTACCATTGTACTCTGGAAACACACACCTTATTTTTGGCTGATAGAGACCCACGTCAGAGAGTTACCTTGATTTTCTGTGGACTTTGACATTTGAAACTGCTAAAAGACTTTGGAGACTCATAGGGACAAACTGAGCATGTTTTACATGATGAGATAGACATAAGCCTTTTCAAAGGCCAGGGGTAGAATACATATTTGAAAAGTGTGTTAGAATGAAATGTTCTATAGATATCTGTTAAATCCATTTGGTGCATAACTTCTGCTAGTTTTAATGTGTCTCTCTTTAGTTTGTGTTTCCATGACCTATCTATTGATGTGAGTGGGGTGTTGAAGTCTCCTACTATTATTGTGTGAGGTACAATGTGTGCTTTGAGCTTTAGTAAAGTTTCTTTTATGAACATGGGTGCCCTTGCATTTGGAGCATAGATGTTCAGAATTGAGAGTTCATCTTGGTAGATTTTTTTTCCTTTGATGAGTATGAAGTGTCCTTCCTTATCTGTTTGATAACTTTTGGTTGAAAGTCAATTTTATTCAATATTAGAATGGTTACTTCAACTTGTTTCATGGGACCATTTGCTTTGAAATTTTTTTCCAGCATTTTATTGTGAGGTAGTGTCTGTCTTTGTCACTGAGGTGTGTTTCCTATATGCAACAAAATTCTGGGTCCTGTTTATGTATCCAGTCTGTTAGTCTATGTCTTTTTATTGGAGAAATGAAATCCATTGAAGTCAAGAGATATTAAGAAAAAGTGATTGTTGCTTCCTGTTGTTTTTGTTGTTAGAGGTGGAATTATGCTTCTTCTTTTGGGTTTGAAGATTACTTTCTTGCTTTTTCTAGGGTATAGTTTCTCTTCTTGTGTTAGAGTTTTCCATCTAATATCCGTTGTAGGGCTGGATTTGTGGAAAGATATTGTGTAAATTTAATTTTGTCATGGAATGTCTTGGTGTCTCAATTTTTGGTAATTGAGAGTTTTGCTGGATATAGTAGCCTGGACTGGCATTTGTTTGGATATCAAATTGACAAGAGGTGAATTTGTAATGATTAAGCTTCATTTTCAACTTGACTGAAACTTGAATCATACTTTTGTGTATGTAGGACAATTTCCAGAGATTAACTTAATTGGTTAGACTTCTGTCCCAAATGTGAGTAACAACATCCCATGGGCTGTGAGCCTTAAACAAAACCAAAATAAGAAAGGAGGAAGAAAAGTGCCGCCATCCCTTTCTTTCTTTCCTGGTCTACCACGAACTCTACATATATCCTCTACCACGCTTTCCCATCACTATTATCCAAGGAGCCCTGCTACAAAGAACTGAACACCCTAACACAGTGAGTCGAAATAAATCCCCTCATCCTTAGGTTGCTTTGCGTAGGTATTTTGCTTATAGCAACAAACAGCTAAATGACACAATTTTCAGCATGATAATGGCTAGAAATATGCATGTCAATAGTGACACCTGAGGCCAGGCAGTGGTGGCACATGCCTTTAATCCCAGCACTTGGGAGGCAGAGGCAGGTGAATTTCTGAGTTCAAGGCCAGCCTGGTCTACAGAGTGAGTTCCAAGACAGCCAGAGCTACACAGAGAAACCTTGTCTTGAAAAAACAAACAAACAAAAGAAAACAAAACAATAATGACACCTGATCTAGGCTATCATTTTGTTAAATGCTAGATATTCACATAGCAATGGTGGGGAATACAAGAGGAATGCAATTACAGTCCCTTCATTTCAGAAGTTGCAGACCTGGTGGGAAACCCAGCATAGAGAGTCCTTCCTATCAAGCAATTCCTCAACCTCAGCACTACAGAAATTTTGCAACAGGTAATAGTTTGTCTCAGGAGCTGAGCCACACACTGTGGGATGTCTAACCTCACCTCTGTCCACTTTAAATCCTCTTCACACACCCTTCAATAGATGATGAGAAACTTCTGCAGATGTTGCTGACTATGTCCTGGGTGGCACGGAGAATGTGAGATTTTGTCCAATATGACAGAAGTAAATCTTTCACTGCTTTATCCTTTCAAAGGGATTTAGCCTCTTTCATATTCTACAACGTTCTCCTGTGAGCTTCTAGAGCACCTTAGATGCAATGTATGTAAAACAAACCAGGCAGAAGTAAAAGGCCTTGAACCTTCAGTTCGAGCTATTACTAATAAGTTCTTATGAGAAACCCACCTGGGGAAGAGTGGAAGGCAGTAACAACACAATCTACCCATGCTTGCAAAGCATTGGGCATTTGAAAAGGCTATTCCCTGTGCCTTTCTGCAAGTTATTCAGTCATCCTATAGACAAAATTCTCACAGCCCCATTTCATAGCTCAAGGATGTAAAGTTCCCCACATTTAAGATTATATAGTCAACAAGAAACAAAACAAGGATTTGACTAGGTTTTTGATACCAACTTCAGTATCATTTCCACAGTTCTGAGCTGCCAAGTGTACCCATTATGGGTGGGGTTTTTTGTAGTAGGCAAGAAAAATCTTACTCTCATTCACTCAGATAGCATCATTGACAGAAAACCTGGAAATGTTGCATGAGAGCCTTAACCCAGTAGCCTAATTCCTTCCCTCATCAGAGAGGAGACCAGGTCAGAAAGAGAGAACTTATAACTTTACTGAAAATAATGCTTTGCCGACTCTTCAGAATGATTATCAGTTCATACTCTAGTATGTATTCATTACATCCATGCACGCGCAATTATACATTGCTCAGTATGCTTATTTAGCCTCACATCTCACCCTGCTTTGGCTTCTCACTCATCAGTAAAGCTTACAGATCTAAACACTAGTGTGTACCAATAGCAAGGATTAAATCATGTGGCCCCCACCTCCATCATGACTTCGTCTCTGCCTTTGATCTGCCTCTATTGGGGTTTCTAGGTTACCCTATAAAAATAAGTTGTCAGCACATGAGTTGGTGCAATGCTAAACTTACACCAGGAGCTCTCTGGTTACCAGTTATAAAGGGAAGGATATACACATGTGTGTGTGAGTGTTTTGAGTTTGCTGAAGTGTGATGGAGGTTCCGTAAGGTTTGGACAGGAGCCTCATTCCTGTCTGCATGCTTTATTCCTGCTTCACAGTGGTATTTAGAAAGTCTGTTTGGCTAACAGGTTTATCCTTCTGCAATGGTATTTGAGCCGCACCGGCTGAGTTATCATTGCCTGTCAAACCTCCTACCTTACTCCCTCTAACCCCCCAGTAAATCAAGCAATGTGATAAGCAAAACGAGTGCTAACTGAGTTCTCTGCCCACAAATGTCCTGGTGAAAAATGGCAGGCAGGTTTCTCCAATGTAGAAAATCATGCAATGGCTGTAAGAATGGATTTTGCACAAATACGAAGAGTTTCAGAATGTTACATGGACAAGCAATTCGTATCCAGGAGGACTTTTGGTAGATTAGCTCTTTTCCGTTCCTTAGAAGAGTTTGTGGCGGACTGAACAAAGTCCACTTGACAAAATAGGATGTAATTCAATAGTGACTCAAAGCGAGCCTGGCTAGTATAGCATACAGAATAATCAGAGAACCAGTTAGGAAGTGGGAACTCCAGGGGAGCTAAGATTTACTGTGTAGCACAGGTCTCTAACACAACCCTATGAAGATGAACAATGCTGCCATGACCTTACGCTGAAAGATATAAAATGTAACTCCCACTGTTGTTCCAAAGACATAATAACCAGTTCTCTTCATTACCCCTTATTTCCCCTCCCCTTCTTCGGATAACAGCCTCTGATAAAGAGGAGAATTCATTTAATCCAATCCTGGCCAGATCCTTAGTTAGAATGATTGGTTCAAGTGTGAGCATATGAATCAAGGTCAGCCAATCAGAGGTCTTTACACAAAATATGTAAATTAAATATAGTGGGGAGGTGTCTTGAGTTCTTAAGAGCTAGAAAGAAAGAAGCCGGAAATTACTAACGAAAGGAATTATTATATGAAAGGCTTGTCATTTCTTTGATTTTATCCAATTCTGTAATATTTTTCCAACACAGCTTGCAATTATCAATTTTGCTGAGCTACTTGTTGTTTTCTGTCACATACTTTGAAAAAGAGAGAGCTGATCCTTAAAAATGATTCTCTTGCGGCACTCGACTCCAGGCAGTGAGCGAATGTTGCTCACACTGATGCAAAAGGGGATGACAGAAAGGCCCCGAGATGCAGGAGGACTAGGATCACACAGCCACAGGAGGAGGCTCTACGGGAATGACACCCTTTAATCTAGAAAAGAGAGAGCAGAGATGCAGGGGGAGTGTTGTGTGACTTGGAGGATAATGTAATACTGCTTCCTTTGTTATTGACATCTAAAGGTATAAGATTTTAGGGAATAAACACTGCTCTGTTTTGATGCATGTTTCTGTGAGAAATCTAAAGCATGTCTTTAGGTCATTTTAGTGCTTACCTGATACCTATGATCATACTGAATCCTATACTATGTACAAATACACACACATATACACAGAGAGAGAGAGACAGAGACAGAGACAGAGAGACAGAGAGAGAGATGGGGGGAAACAGAGAGAGAGAGATGAGGGGGACAGGCACACAGACACAGACAGAGTCAGAGATAGAGTCGAGGAGAGTTTAGTTTTTTGCTTCAAACTCTATGGCTTTAGCTTTGAAGTTCAAAGGCACAAAATTAAATAGGAAAAGAAAGACAAGAATCTGAAAAACATTCAAGAAATGAAGCAAATTTTCCTAAATAATACATATGTACAAGCACTGAGAATGTGGCTCTGCTGGTAGATTGCCTATAGCATTGTAAAAACATGGGGTTCAATCTTCAACATTGCATAAACCAGATACGGTAGCACATGCTTACAATCACACTCCTCAGGAGGATCAGGAGATCAAAGTCATTCTCAGCTACATGGCCAATTTGAGGCCGGCAAGTTTGAGACCCTGTCTCAGAATGAGAGAGAATACGGTGATCTGAGAAAATGATTCAGTGGGTAAAGTGTTTATGGTCTGGGACCTGGGTCACAAGGACTTGGGTCTGGATTCCCCAGCACCTGCTTAAAAGTAGAATGCAGAGGTACACCGTTGAAATCCTAGTTCTCAGGGCAGAGATGAAAAAACGAGTGGATCCCTAACCAGACAGTGGAACCTAAATGATGAGCTTTAGATTCAGTGAGAGAGCGTATCTCTAAAACAAAGGTGGAGAACAAAACACACAAGATACTTGAGATCTTGTCTCTAAACATACCTTCACTGATGAGTTTCCATCCACAAAAGTACACACACACACACACACACATCCACTGTAATCAACCATATACTAGACTCAATGTTATCAAACACACTTGTAAGTATTGCTCAAAGGGTTAGTTCTTAGATGTCTAGATTCATCTAACGCAGCCACATGTGCTGCAAAGCATGCAACGAGAGGCTTGCAAAGGAGACCAGTACAACAGCATGCACACTTGTCAATAGCCTGTTTCCCTGGGGCAAACACTACAGGAACAGCAGCTAGAAAATTGCCTGCACCCGTGCTCGCCACCTTCAAACCATCCTAAGCACGACACTGCAAGTATCCTGGAGGGGAAGATGTCACAGTACAATAGTGTCACTTGATCACAGGCTATGTTCTGAGAAATGTATATATATATTTTTTAGGCAATGCTGTCATTGTTCAAACATCAGCATGTGCTTAATACAAATCTACGTGGTGTAGCCCAAGGCATGCTGAGGCTTTATGATGGATGTGTATATTTGAGCATCTCTAGTACAGCCCATTGTACCTATAATAAACAAAACTATATAAAAATTGAAGGAAGTACAAAAGGGAAATGACGTAATGTAGACACACAGCAAACATGAGATGGCAGCTGCAGATACAACACAGTCTTCACACTGTAGAGGGAATATACTCCAAAGTAACGGTAAACTAGGGATGTAGCTAAGTGAGTAGAGTGTTCACTTAGCATGGAGAAATTTGTGGGCTCAGTCCCCAGCACTGTATGAACAGTGAATGACAATACCAGCCCTTATCTTAGCACTTCAGAGATAGAGGTAAAAGCAGAAGTTCAAGGTCATCTCTGGCTACTGACTGAGTTTTAGGCTAGCCTGGGATAATATAAACCTATATCAAAAAGAAATCATTAACAACAAAAAACACGAAAAGTTTAATATAGCTGTACACAGTGGCTCATGTTACAATCCCAGTACTGGCTCAGGATATAATCCCAGGCGAACATAGAAGGATTGTTGTGAATTTGAAACCAGCCTGGGTGGGCTACAGACTAAGATCCAGATAAGCCTGGGCTAAAGTGAGATTTGCCTCCTCAAAAGAGCTAAATAAATAAAACAATGTTTTCTTAAAATGTAAAATAGGCACCCAAAGAAGCAATAAATCCATTTTCTGCACAGCAACTGAATATTAGTTACTTTTCTGTTGTTGCAAAGTAACATTCAGACAAAAGAAACTGAATGGGGAAAGTTTTATATCGATTCAAGGATAAGGACCATCACAGTGGGAAGGCTAGGGTGGCAAGAACTACTCATAGCTGGTCTCGATGCATCCACTATAGGAAAGCAGAAAGCGAGCAGAGCATGCTGCCATTCAGCTCCCTTTCTCCTCTCACACATGAATAGCTAGGGAATAGCTTGGGAATAGCTAGGGAATGGCTAGGGAATAGCTAGGGAATAGCTAGGGAATAGCTAGGGAATAGCTAGGGAATAGCTAGGGAATGGTGACACCCACAGTAGGCACACATCTCCACCTCAACCAGTGTGCTGAAATAATATCTCACAGTCCTGCTCAGAATTCTGTCTCCCAGATGGTTCTAGATTCTGCCAAGTTGGCAATTAACACTAATTGTGACACCCCTCTTAAGAACTTGGCTTCATGCACTATGTTTTCATGGGGATACTACGCATGGGAGTACACTAGTGTTGTCATATATGTAAGATATTGCATAGTTGTGTTACAAGGGCCATGCTATTAGTAAGTGATGGAAATTTGTCATGTCAGTAATCTTACGGGAACCGTGGTTGTATAAAATATGTGTATATTTATCTTTGACTAACATGGTGTTGTGTGATGCATCACATAAACATGTCATGAAGACGGCTCTGGGACAATGGTCCTTGGGTTATGTACTGACATTGTGATGACTGGAAAAAAAAAACAGTGTACAGTGTAAAACAGCAGTTATGTAACTTCCTCCATCAGAGACAGCCAGGACCTCTCTCAGAGACTGTGGATGATAGGTAAACCTCACGAACTCAGAGAAGCCAACATGCATACAGTTTATTAAGTGCAAGCAACAGGGGAGGTAGATTAACATATGAGAGGGAAAGTATACACCGAATGGAATTCCAGAAATGGATCACTATCAGAGATGAAAAAAAGGTGGGGAGGACACACGGAAGGGCTCTGCCAGGAGCCCAAGAAAGCATAGCAATCCCAGAGAGAAAACAAGAAAGATGTTAAACAGAGACCAAGAATGGAGCTGTAGTCATATAGGGGGAATCAGTAAACACGGACATGCATTCAGGTCAAATCAAAGACTGGAAAGCAATTTCTTTAGAATTACAATCTGCACCAGTTCAAACAGCACGCTGGATATATAGATGTTGCCCTCAGAGATTTGCTAATCACCTCCTAGCTTCATACGCATGGCCTTCGATAAATGACAAGCTGTGCACCTTGATCAACATCCGACCTCCATTATTCCATTGACCTGTTCAAGTCTCTGTGTTTGCCCAGTCTAACCATCACAATGAAGAGCCCCTGAAGTCATTCCAGAGAGTCCTTCCGCTCCGACTCTGAGAGTCCTGGGATAAGCCATAAGTTAGCCCTAAACGCCTTCCAACAAGCAGGACAGAAGCAGCAGAAGGCTGCTGGGGAAGGAGCCAGCTGGGGAAATGAGGCAGTCTGTAGCCGTTCCAGAGACAGGTCTGTCTCTCTGGAGCATTTGCTGTGAAATACATTCCCCAAATATCAGACTGCCTGGTATTCACACATAAGTGCAGTCACACCTTCACAAGACAGGCCCTGGTGGGTGAATTAACTGTTCTACTTCGGATTGGCTCCCACGTGTACAAATTACCAAGGCAGACGCTTGCACGAAAACCACCTTACCTTAGTTCCCTGTTCATAAGGTGAAGTAGAGGTGTCTGCCTCACAGCTGATGGACTTCTTAATCACTAACCTCGTAATGTAAAACAGAGCTGTCCTGAAATTTGACAAAATTGCCAAACAGGAAAAAAAAAATCCATTCTACCCAAACAGTTTGAGATATGCTTACATGTTAAGCACCAAGCAAATATAACAAGGGGGAAAAAAGTATTCAAACTCATTGCTTCCAAATCCCTGCGTCTCTACCTAGTTCTTCAAACCAGATCATCACCATGTCCTTCTCTCCCCATAATTATTCTCTTTAAAATAATTTCCATTTTTATTACTCTCATCCAGACCTCCTTTTTAAAGAGTACATAAATTTAAGAATTTAACTAAATCAAATATGTCCCTTTAAATTAAGTCATCTCACCCTGTAAAAGTCGGGACAAGGTGACCCCCTAAGTCTGGCTCTCACCCTCAGGGTTAAAGTGCCTGCTATTCAATAGGGGTGTCATTGGAGGCTCCCCCAGAAGGGAAGCTCTGGAAGGTATTTTGGCGTGCTACATGCAAACACAGCAGCCAACGGATCTCATCATTTCTAAATGTCAGGCTTCGCATAATCCCTCTGACCCATTCCAAAGCTTATAGGTCATGGAACATTTTATCTGGCACTACCTTTATATATATTTTTTTCAGTCTTCAAGTGTTATCCATTTTCTCTTCCATTCCCCCTCCTGCCCACCCTCTGCCCTGAAGGAGACCTGGCTCTCCTATACACGTGGTGAGTGAGGCATCAAGGAATTCAAGAAAATGATAAAAATATGTCTGCAGGGAAATGAATTTCTTTTTCTGAAATCAATCATGTGCTATTCACATAAGCAAAAGAAAGTCTGAAATATTCCTTATCTCACAGCTTCAGTGCAGTCAGGCACCCTGTGCAAACACTTAAGGGCCAGCAGCTTTCTCTCCCAGTCTTCATTATCCCACTGTGGAAAGGAAGGGAGACTGAGATATGTGGACAGCTGGGCAGGTGGGGCATAGTTTTGCTGAAATGATTGGCTGTCTGTCACGGGGATATATAGCCAGGATGGATGTATTATTCTTCAGATACTGTGCATTGCAATGACTGCAGCAGAGGGCAGGAGCTGACTCTGCTCTACAGCTCAAACAGAATTGGGAGCTTATGAGTGTCTGACTCTGCTCTACAGCTCAAACAGAATTGGGAGCTTATGAGTGTCGCCTGTCTATACTATGCCATCTTGATTGCCAGTAGCCTCTTGCTTTGTGGAGGCTAAGGATGTTGCCCATTTTATAATAGAGAACCATCATTTGGCCAGACTACAGTTCTTAAACACATTGTGGTTGGGGGTGAGGGTTGAATGTTGGCGTGTCCTTCCATGATGCCTTGCTAAAGAACACTTAAGAGTGTTAGCAAACAGAAAAAATGGTTCCCAAGGATACAACTTCAAGGCCCCTTTCTGACACTGTCGCCACAAGGGAGAACCAATGCCTCTTTAGCCTCAGTGATCATAGCATTATTGTTTGGAATGAATGACTTGTGTATGGAAGTACATACTCCACCCTTAGAATATGATGGAAGGTGCTAGAAGTGCCAGTGAGGAAGGAGAGCGAGTCTAACAAGGTTTGGGTTGCTTGAAACATGTACTTACCATCAGGAAGTCATGACCTTTTATGATGCTTCCTAGTACAGTGTGATGCCTTGTCTCTGAGGACTTGGCGATGGATCAGAAACTGAAAGGCTCCTGAGAGTCATGCTTGAGTGATACTGAAAAGGTAAAATGAGGAATCTAGGGCAGAATAAATAATTGCAGACTTAATGGTCACACAATAAATAGACAAAGCTATCAATGTTGCCTGGAATCTGGCATTTTGCCTGAAATTACTTCAAAAACTTTTAACTCTAATTCTGTCTGCCGTTTTAAAGACAGGGTCTCAAAGTGCTCAGACTAACCTGGAGCTTGCTATGTCGTCTAGGCTGAACTTCAACTCCTGATCTTCCCACCTCCAATGCCCTGCCTAACTCTATTCTTACTTTATGTCTCTTTTCTGCTGATGTCTAAGAAAACAATATTTGCTTAAAATAACAACAAGACTGAGAGAAAACAGTAAGGCTTGCAATTCTTTGTACTCCTGGCATAAGCATGATGTTTTCATTTTTTAAAAGTATTAAATGAGAAGCATTTAAAGCTAAGAACGAAATACAGACAAGCTGGAAGTAATACCACCCTTTTTGTCTCATGTTATCTAACCTATTAAAATGAGGATACTTGTTATTTGCTGAGAGTGCTTATTAGAAGCTAAGACGGTACTTACAGTTTACGATGTTGAGTCCTCACACATGACATAAGTAGTAGGCTGGCTATGGAATAAAGCATCTCAGAGAGGTTGGCTGGGAGCTGATGTATAATGTATAATGGTAATAGCCCGAAGACTGGGGCTTCACACAAACGCTCTTGACCTTGAGGACTTGAAAGTTTACGGCTGATTGGAAGAAATGAAGCTTTAGGCACAGAGGCTTGGTCAAGGTCTGGATCAGTGCACAGGAGCCTATTTTGCAGGCCTGGGTCCTCAAGATCCAGCATCCCTTTCTCTATCTGTTTACCCATGGGTGAGATGAAGGGCAGGCGAGGCCTGGGCAACTGACAGGACTTCCTTTAGTTTGCTCTCCCTGAGTCTATCCACTGTGATGTCACGTACTATTCTGATTACCTTCGTCACTGTCTGAATGATTCTCCATTTATTTCAAAAGAGTTTTTTTTTTCTAACCTTGCATCCATTTAATAGCTTTGACAATCCCCAGTGCTTCCTGGGGCCTTTTTAAAATCTGAATGCTACTCAGATCCCTTCTGAACTCACTCTCAGATTCCTTCCACACTCCACAACAACTGGATCTTGGGCCTTGCCCCTGTCTCTAGCCAGGGGATAGTTTCCCAAGTTAAGGGCTTTCTTTTAATGTCGAATCTTTTTCCGTGCCTCGCCTCTCTCTCTCTCTCTCTCTCTCTCTCTCTCTCTCTCTCTCTCTCTCTCTCTCTCTCTCTCTCTCTCTCTCTCTCTCTCTCTCTCTGTGTGTGTGTGTGTAATTCAACAGAGACTCCAACTCTGACCAGCTGCAAGAGCAGCAAGGCGTTTCACAATTGAGCCATCTCACTACCCTCCCAGATGTGGGCTCTGGAGATTGAAATCAGGTGCCTGGGCTTGAAAGACATGGAGGCTATTGACTGAGCATCTCCCCAACTTCTGTGCACTTTTAAAAGTGCAGTTGGCCTGTTTACTGGGCGGCTCTAAGAAGCTAGCAGAAAGGTTCACCCAGTGATTCCCAAGGTCACGATTATCTAAAAATGCCCTTTGAGAGTTTGCATGGCTTAACCAAGAACCTCTACTTAGCTTTGGTATCTGAGGTCTTCTGTCAATACCAAGCTTTAAAGAGAAAAGAAAGAATGCCTGTTGGGAAATTACAACCAAGGAGAGCCTTGGTGCACATAGGTCACCTTTGTACACAGTTACTACATGATATTCCTCTACCTAGTCCAATCAGATATATTTTCCGAGTAAGAAGTAAGAGACCACTTGAACACTGGAAGTCAATGTGAGACTTAGGATACTAAATCATGAGTTATGTGCATTAGGAGAAAGTTCACTGGCCTCAAACTATCACTTACTTCTTCAACCGATGTGTTGAAGTCCCCATGGAACTGGGTCACAAGTCTGTTGGTGGCTTTACAGAATGCCGGAGGGGACAACTTCAGGGAGAAAAGCTTTACTTTGTCTCAGGAGATTGCAAAAGATTTCTGAGTCACTTTGAGAAAGCACATCGGAAGCAGCTTGGTTTATGGTGGCAGGAGCCTGGACCAGAGGATCCCCACATCTCAGCGGACCAGAAAGCAGGGTGGAGCTGAAACCCCAGGTCAGGCTCGAACCTCCCAAGCCTTCCATTAGCAATCCACTTCCTCCAGCTGGGCCCTACCTCCAGAGGTTTCTCAGCCTCCTAAAATAGCCAACGCCAGCTGGGGGACCAAGTGTTCAAAACAAGATTAGCTTCCAGCCATAACAGAGCCACACTCAGCATTGGTATCTATAGTCATTATGAACCTACGGGATCCTCACTGGGATTGCTTTCTCAGGGTTAAACTCTGCAAAGGGGATTGCAGCCATGACAACCACCAGTACCATTGTCCCCAGCAGGAGGTTAGATGCCACAAGATACCTAAAGGACTTTTATAATTAGTAAGTTGCATGTCTGATGAGCCAAAGTGTTATAATGCTAAAAATGTCAGGAGTATCTGCAACCAGGCCCTGCATAGGCGCTGAGTCTTATGTAAGTGTCCAAACAAAGGAAAAAAACAAAACAAAACAAAAACAAAAACCAAAAAAAAATCCTAAAATAATCCCAAAGATTCCACAGGTGATACAATTAGGTTAGAGAGCAAAAATTGTTTGCCTGCTATCGCACAAGGACCCTCCAGGATAATGGAATGAAGAGAGGATCACACCTAGACACAGCTCATTGATTCACAACTTAATGTCCACTTCGAAACTTAGCAAACTCATGAGAGTATCAGCCTTTCGTATAAAATCCCATCCTCTCCCTAGGACACATCTTTGAATGATGTGTCATGCTTTAGATCTATGATATGAAATTGAAGAATTTAATGTAATTGCCTCGACTCTAAGAGGAACGACATTTTTCTCTTCCTAAGGAGTATGGGCAGAGAAAAAAAAGGGCCTTTATAGCAGCTGGCTACTTGTCTCCAAGCTGTGCCAGAGACCTGGAGACCGGCTGATTCCGTGGCAGAGCATGTGAGCAGGGGGTAGGCCTCTTCAGCTGGCTTGAACACGGTGGCAGCTGTAGGGATTCATGAGTAGGAGATAGAGGTCACAGACTTTTTTTCAATTAGATCATCCTAGTCCTGCCAGCTCCTGGTCCTTCTGCAGTTAAGACAGACGGTGCCTGCTCAGGGGCAGGATGCTTAGCACAGCCATACCACACGCTCCTATCAACCTGTCCAGGGAGAGGCCAGAGAGTCATCCCCTAAACATCCCTGCCACCTCAGTGAGGTGAAGGGATGAGTCACTGCACAGCTGTTGCCAACTTGACTTGGGAGCAATTGGAGGCAGACAGGGGGATCTCTGAGCCCACAGTTAATACCCCACAGTTCCAATCTGACAGAGAACCTGACAGCAGCTGAGGTCTACATTTCATAAGAAATAGGGGCTGGTGAGATGGCTCAGTGGGTAAGAGCACCCGACTGCTCTTCCGAAGGTCCAGAGTTCAAATCCCAGCAACCACATGGTGGCTCACAACCATCCGCAACGAGATCTGGCACCCTCTTCTGAAGTGTCTGAAGACAGCTACAGTGTACTTACATATAATAAATAAATCTTTAAAAAAAAATAAAAAGAAAGAAATAATGTCCTATAGGTTAAAGTAGATGTCACTTCCGCAACCAGGAAGCACAAGAAGTGTGGCTTGAACAGGAAGGCTTTTCTTCTGATGCACAAGACTCCACATATAGCAGCTCAGGGCTGTATAGGGCTCCCTGTTGGCAGTGATTTGGGCACCTGGTACCCTTTAGCATTTGGTACATCTGGTACTTTAGCACTATGCAGATCATAGCTCATGGTCTATGATGACTAGCTTAGCCCCTTCCGTCTTCATCATATACTACCCAGAATGAAGAGGTAAGCAAGGTAAAGGAAACACTGTCTACTCATCTTAATGTCTCAACAAAGATTAGCACTGATAGCTCCCACCTACATGCAGTATTTAGTGAAGAAGCAGAACTGGCTACATGAAAGGCTTGGAAATGTTGTCTTCGGGTAAGAAGCCATGAGCTCGAGTAAATATTAGGAATTTCTATGACTAAAGGAGAAATATAACAAGTATTGGAGAAGTTTAGCATTCTTTCACTGTCTCACCTTTTGTTAACCAAACACTGATGCAAACTCCTCTTTCCAGTCAAGAAACATCATTATTTCCAAGTGACACAGTATAAATTATGGCCAGTTTCTGCTTGCAGCTCAAATGCAGTGACTTGGGGTGTTGTAGTTTACTGTATTAGTTCTATCTGGAGGCTCAATTTCTGAGCTTTCTACAAGCCTCTGCTCTCAGATTAACACTGTTTCAGGAGTCCTCAGACTGTAATAAGGACTCCAATTCAACCAAAGCACATGGCAGTCTCCATCTCTGTATGCATTTTGACTTTACCTCTTTCCTGGAAGCAAAACAAGAGGCTCTTCTCTGTCTAGTGCTGATTTTCAGGGAGAAGCATTTTGTCTATCAATCTCCACAAACTCATGAAATGGATATCAAACTGTGTTCATCTCTCAGGGCTACACAGGTTCCCTGTCTAGACTTTTCTGCTGTGCAGTAGCGGACTCTGAGATTCTTTATGGGAATAACTGAAGACATTCACTGGCCATTTTGCAGTTTCCTTGGATACACTAATTCCTCAAAATAAATATGTATTTACTTCTACATCTTTTCAGCCCTACAGAAAGATGCTCACAAGACTCATCTGATCTTTTTTTGTGGCTGAAAACCCACATGCTAACGTATTCACCTCTGTGGTCTTTCCAACCATTTCTGCTACTATGTGGTAACTCCCTTGAGGCCATGTGAAACACAACCCTGGAGCACAACTTCACTGCTTGGGATCTGACTTTGTATCTAGAATGGCTCCCATTATCCAGACAAAAGTTCTTATATGCTGTGAGGAGCGGGTGTGGCAGCAGTCCCAAGATGGCACCCGGGACTGCAGCCAAGTCTTATGACTTGCACCTGATTTCCTCATACACCTGAAAATAAGCCGCATCCATCATGAGAACTGCGCAGGTGCACCATGATACAAGATAGGACCATATGACGAGTGATGATTCTGGCCAATGGACTGCTGTTACATGGACTGGGCTGATGGGGCATGGTTGAGAGGATATATAAGGGATTGCGATTAGGGGCGGGTTGGTTGTTGTTGTTTTTTCCTGGAGAGATTGATTTCTGGAGAGAGATTCATGCATGGTGTTGAAAGGTTCCTAAATAAACTGCTTTGAGAAGAACGTATTGTTGTCGCTCTTTTCTGCTGGCCGGAAAAGGAAGCGATAATATGCAGGACTGGGGGGGTTGGGGGGTGGGCAAGAGATGGCTCAGTAGGTAAGGGTACCTGTTTCCAAGCCTGATGACCCAAGTTCGATCCCCAAAGTTCACATGGTGGGAAAGAGAGAACCAACTCCTGAGGGTTATCCTTCAACTTCCCCATGCTTGCCATGGATCCTGCTCCCCCTCACATATAAATAAATAATAAACAGACAGGCAGACAGACAGACAGACCAACAGACAGACAAATGAAAGTACCAGAGAAAGGCTAAGGCTCATGTACAGCTCACCATAGCTAATTCATTGTTCATCTGTGCTTATCGCCTCAAATATCTTTGAAACAGCCAGAAGAATCATCTTGCACATACCAACACCAAAAGTATTTTCCTCTGCCCGAGGGACACATTCTGAGATGTTGTAGGTGATGATTTTACTAAGTATTTTGCCATAGCCTAGCAATTCAGCAACAACTTTCTAGTCTGTAAAATGGATATCAGTCACTGTAGCCAACTGTGAAGTAGACACATTCTATTTTGTGTTACTTTGGTCACACGCCGTGTCTAATGAGGATTCCCGTTCAGTTATTCTTTCAGGAGACAGAAGAACTGTAAGTTAAACAAAAATGAATGTTCTTTTTTTTTCCTGGGATGTCTAAGCTTTAATAGCTGGGGCTGTTTGACCAGCCCGGTGCGATCGGGGCTCCAGAATCTTATCTATGGACTTCACATCCTTAAATGGCCAAGGACAAGGAAATGAGTCACAGCAATAACTAAGAACTTTACAGGGGTCCTAACCTTCCTCATCCTCCAAAAGTGCTTCTGGCCAGATAATGGAAGCCATCCCACCTTCAAAACCAAACCCCAAGTGTTATAGCCACACCCTAGTCAGGTGTCTGAGGAAGCTTTTAGGGAGTCCCCATAAAGAAAAGCAAATGCTGGGAAGGGTGTGGGGGACATAAGTAAACAAACACAAGAATTCTTATAGAATATTATATGAAATTGACATCACTATATGCCAGAAGTGTCTCATGGATACACCCAAGTTTTGAAGGATGCTAGGAAATTAGAATCACCATGGACTCAGGGTTATCAAAGAATGAATGGGGATTGGGTTACCTCACTCAGGATGATGCCCTCCAGGTCCATCCATTTGCCTAGGAATTTCATAAATTCATTCTTTTTAATAGCTGAGTAGTACTCCATTGTGTAAATGTACCACATTTTCTGTATCCATTCCTCTGTTGAGGGGCATCTGGGTTCTTTCCAGCTTCTGGCTATAATAAATAAGGCTGCTATGAACATAGTGGAGCATGTGTCCTTCTTACTGGTTGGAACATCTTCTGGATATATGCCCAGGAGAAGTATTGTGGGATCCTCCGTTAGCACTATGTCCAATTTTCTGAGGAACCACCAGACTGATTTCCAGAGTGGTTGTACAAGTTTGAAATCCCACCAACAATGGAGGATGTACTCACTGATAAGTGGATATTAGCCCAGAAACTTAGAATGCCCAAGATATAAGATACAATTTGCAAAACACATGAAATTCAAGAAGAACAAAGACCAAAGTGTGGACACTTTGCTCCTTCTTAGAGTTGGGAACAAAACACCCATGGAAGGAGTTACAGAGACAAAGTTTGGAGCTGAGACGAAAGGATGGGCCATCTAGAGACTACCATACCCGGGGATCCATCCCATAATCAGCCTCCAAACACTGACACCATTGCATACACTAGCAAGATTTTGCTGAAAGGACCCTGATATAGCTGTCTCTTGTGAGGCTATGCTGGGGCCTAGCAAACACAGAAGTGGATGCTCACAGTCAGCTATTGGATGGATCACAGGGCCCCCAATGGAGGAGCTAGAGAAAGTATCCAAGGAGCTAAAAGCATCTGCAATCTTATAGGTAGAACATCAATATGAACTAACCAGTACCCCCTGGAGCTCGTGTCTCTAGCTGCATATGTATCAAAAGATGGCCTAGTCGGCCATCAATGGAAAGAGAGGCCCATTGGTCTTGCAAACTTTATATGCCTCAGTACAGGGGAATGCCAGGGCCAAGAAGTGGGAGTGGGTGGGTAGGAGGGGGGGAGGGTATGGGGGACTTTTGGGATAGCATTGGAAATGTAAATGAAGAAAATACCTAATAAAAATAATAATAATTTAAAAAAATGAATGAATGGGGAAAGGTTCCCAGGGACCATGAACCCAGGGCCTTGTTCTTGCTAGGCAAGCACTCTACCACTGAGCAAAATCCCCAACCCCTTACATTAAGATTCATAAAATTAGCAAAATTACAGTTGTCAAGTAGCAATGAAAATAATTGTATAGTTGGGGATCACTACAACATGAGGAACTGGATTAAAGGGTCACACCATTAGCAAGTTTGGGAGCCACTTCCTAGACTCACCAGAAGAAAGATTGATTGTAAACTGGATCTATTTTAAGGAAGGTTTTAACCCACTATCCAGCTATAAGACTAGACTAAGAAAAGGTCAAAACATGAGGGTGAGTGAATGTAGCATTCAGAATTTATAATACATCCTTTTCTGTGCAAGTGGATTGGATACGAGCTGAATTTTGTGCAAGGCGTGCCACATTCCACAGCCAAACAAAGATAAAATTTCTTAGAATCATATTGATTCTCAAACACCAACAAATCCAGAAGGTGGATATGTTAATTCCAGGATAGAGACAGGGTGAATGTATAGTGAACGTATTTTTAAAATATGGGGATCAGGCCAAATTTTGCTTCAATAAAAGTAAGGTTATCTTTATCAGAGGTGACAGAGATCATTAAAAACTGAAAGCAGGAACCTGATATATTGATGGCACCTCTTGAATTTGGCCTCATAGCCATAAGCTGCCTTTCATTAAGTAAGTTTTTTCCTGTCTCATACACTGAAATCCAATCTCATATAAGTTTTTATTTGGTCAGAGTGATAGATAAGCCTCCTCCAGAATGGTGCAAATCAATAGTCTATTCTCCAAGTAAAGTGAAACTGCTGGTTCATTTAATGAACAGACATACATGCAACTTTGTAAACTATGGCCATAATTTCATTTTTCATTCATAGGAAGGGGATACCCACAACATGACTTTAATGTGCAAGACAATTTTTACTGAATTTCTAATGCTAAAATAAATGGCATGCAAACTTATCTATATTGTCTAATGAAATAGTTTGTTGCACCTGTTAGCTAAATAGTTTTATGATCTAGCAAAGAAATTAAAGAGCCATGCATACTGAAATCATATTTATTCAAAAATAACATTTAATAGAAGCTGAGTGCTTAAAATATATCAGACTTTGTTCTAAGTTACATGTATGATCTGCAGCTCTGTTGATTCTAACAATAATCATCGTAGCCTGATACTATTGTTTATCCTATTGCAGACTTTTAAAAGAACAGGAAACACAGTAAGAAGTTGTGAAAACAAGGTTCAGTTCTTAATTAACCAAGAGTCGTTGAATGTTTTTCACCTGGATGGATTCATTCGGATCCTATCAGACTGTAAGAATTGGTCCTTTCTTTACAGGGATTTTACTGTGCATTAGGGACATTTTTGACGCCTTCCAGGTAAAGAGGGCCTCTCCTCTCTCACCCCTTCAAGAATCTCTCTGTGTTCTACAACTTTACCTCTGTACAAAATGATCTCTCTATAAAGAGCCTCAAGGCAGCCATACCCCCAAGTTTATCCTATTAATCCATTTCTCAAAATTTCCCAGCTGGTGGTTATGGAAATTAACAACAGTGAGTGTTTTAACCCCTGAAACATGACTGATGCCAGCCAAACTAGTTGGCAGCACTCTAGAACATTCCGTAAAGGTGATGGTAAAGTAGGGGGAAGAAAACGCATACTAAATAAATAACATAATAACTGATTTATTTATCATACAATTAAA
>NW_028227269.1:95976144-96071144 GCF_978045245.1 Mus caroli
CCTGGGTAATCCATCATAGTTAAATATCACATATTTAAGCTACAAATGCATTCCCACCATTTAGCATGCATTGAATTTTCTTTAATTTACAAAGAGAATCACTGAGCACTAAGCAAATAAAGGAACCAGACTCTCTGTTAGTGAGAGCCCTGTAAAGAGGAAGATCTGCTTGGGGAGGGGGTTGTTATACATCTGCCCAGAGGCTCCCACTATCTCCTGGAATAAGCAAGGGGTTCACTCTTCTTCAGACGTTCCCTCAGCCCTATCCCCCCCAAAACTCCCTCTTGCCTGTGCTTACTTCTCTGCATTGCTTCCAACCTATTAAGATGATTTGAGAGAATCATGTATCTTAAAAAGACATCCATAATTGCCTGGTTCACAACCAAGGTATTCGCTTTTTAGATGCAAATATTTGACAGGTTCTGTGTCTTCCCTTGGATGTCTCCAGTTCCCCCAGGACACTGGGTTTCTCTGTCTCCATACTATTTAGATCAAACAAACAAGTTCCTCTGTGAGTAGGCACATGGTCTACGGGTCCCTATGGATTCCCCCAACTCCCTGGAAATAATCATTTCTCCTCCCATAGGTACATTGTCTCTCCTTATATAATTGAAGATACAGGTTCTTTTCTGTGATTACCAAAGAGTCTCTAACCTATTTACATAGTTACTGATTCACCAAATGTCAACCTGGCTATCTGCAGGCTGTCTGACTGAGCTAGGGGCCAGGTTTATCCAAGGCTAAGTATCATTGGAGGGGTAGACAAGATGTTTGTAACTTGAAGGGGGTTGGCGGTAGAAGAGTCACAGGGCGCATGTGTTCAGACAGAAATGTATGAAAGCCAGGACTTTGAGATGATGCTTTTTATAAATTTGTGTAGCAACTGGGATAAATGCTTGTGTGTGTGTGTGTGTATGTGTATGAAAGCTGTTCGTCACTGACTTTTACCTAAGGTTTGGCTCATTGTAGGATATGTCAACCAACAGAATAACCAACTTTGATTCATATGCTTTACGAATGAAATATCCTTCAGCCTCTCTTAGGATCACATCGACTCCGTGACTAGTTATTATGGAGGTCATCCTTCTTGTTTTCTTCCCTGCAGCTGACCAAAATCTCAGAATCATCCTCTCTAATTTTGTTTCTACACAGAAAGATTCAACCTTCTTACCTCCTTTAAGCCCTACCTTGGAGCAGAAGTAAACTCAATTTCTATATTTTGGGAGGTCTGCTAATGTCATACTTATGCCAGCAGAGAGGGAGTGACTACAGAAACAGCACAGGAGAGGATCAGAAGTAAAGAAATAAAGGCCATCTTAATATAACCAATCTAACATGTCTTCATTTAGGCAAAATAAAGCATGATCATTTTTAGGTTTTATTTCATTATTCTCATATAGTTGGACCCTATGGAGTCCATATGACCTGGCCCAGAGCAAGCAACTGGGCAGCTACAGGTCAGTATTTAGATCCTTTGATCTCCAGCGATCTCTCTATTTCACTGTGCCACCTCCTTAAAAAGCCAATCACAAAGGGCCTTATTTCCCTGTGTCCCTAGGAAACTTGGCATAAAATGGTGTAAATTCCTAGAATTTGAACCAGGGACTCATACTACATAGTTATGAGCAACTTTATATCTGAGCCACCACCTTGTCAGACTATTTGAAATAGCTCAATAATTAGAAACTGAAATCATTTTCCTAATTTTACTTCTCTGAGAAATCATGATGTCAAATTGAAAAACCTAAAGTTGTAACACCTGCCCAGAGGCTCAATATGAATAACACTTTGACATATTCTATTACTGTGCATACATCACTCCTATTTATGTTTAACAAGTCAATAAAAGCTTGCTTCTCTGCATATCATTCTGAAAACAGCCCGCTCTCCCCAGTTGATCTAGATGTATACACTTGTATGCAGTGGGAACTTGATGCAAGCTCATTATAAATGTACTTATTGGTTTTGGGAAAGGAAGGTTCTCCCTTATTATTCTTCCTCCTCTCTTGAGGAACTTCCTCTCTTATTATTCTTACCTATGGTTTCAATTAGTGATTTTCACATAGACATTTGTCTAGAGATATGTGTGGGTGTGTGTTTTTAATATGCACATCTGTACACATGTGTACCCAAATATGCTTGGCCATGTGTGTATGAGTGGTAGAGGCCAAGACATTAATGTTGCAATGTCTTCCCCAATCACTCCTCCACATTATATCTTGAGACAATGTCCATCTCATTAAACCTGAAGCTAACTGGTTTGCCTAGACTAACCAACAATCACCTGGCATCTCCTTATCTCTTGTCTGGGGTAACATGCTGCTACACATAGATTTTCTATGTGGGTGTTGGGGATCTGATCTCAGGTTCTCAAATTTGGATAGACATCTGAGCCACCTCCCTTACCATGGAACCATTTCTGATTGGTGCATTTTGGAGAAGGTGTTCCTGGCATCTACTGAATATGGGAAGATGGGAGGGGACATGGAACTTATTAAAGGACATAGGATGTGTCCCCATACCACGTAACAAAGACACATCCCTCCTAAAATACCAAAAGTGCTGTGTGTTGAGATGCCCTGCTTTAAAAGAAATAAGATACCCATGCATGAACTTCTGGAACCCACAAATTAGTTACTGAGTTTTTTTTTTTTAATTAAGGTTATTTGTTCTGGGAAGGTTAACTGAGCTAATAATGGAAATGATGAACATAATAAACCTTTTAATGTTGGTTCTATATTTATGCCATCATTGCTATGTGTATTTCATCTTCTTGCATGAGTGGCTCCCCCATGGTGTATAGTGATCCAGGCTATGTCCCCTGGAGGCACATTTGACACTAAATCCCTGGTGATAAATGACTGACGGGACAGACAGCCTTATTGTATGTTGTGTGCTTCGCTCTCTCCTCTATAGTAATTTGCCAATTGTCTCACAGGGTTGTGTGGAGATCAATTTAAATAATACATCTCTAGCCTGGTGTAACTGTTCAATAATTACCAGTCTTCACTCATTTAACTTGAAAGTTCCCTTAATTTCAAGTCTAATTTTATAGTCAGGGTTTTTTTTTTTGTTTTTTTTTTTGTTTTTTTTTTTTTTTTTTTTTTTTTTTGGACTAGTCAGACTCTATCAAAAGCCCACAAGTACGTAATGAGGAAACAAAAATCTATTCATGAGATGTCTGATCCTTTGTTAGTGAGTTGAAAGGGGGTTTCTCTTGGACTGTGCTCTGCCCACTAGTGACAAATACCCAGACCAGTGCTGAGGCTTCTACCTTAGACTTGATAGTCAGATCATTTCCACGTTAGCTGTGAAATCCAAAGCCCTTTGAGGAAGGGAGGTTTCGGGAAGAGTTAAATGTAAGTAAAAATCAGGATCTGCCATGGCAATATAGACTATATTACAACCCACGATGAATTATGTTAAATGGTAGACAAAGTAGTACCTGGGGAAACACCACTGTTCAAATGTGAATGAACTAAGGGCAAAGGGAAGATTCTTATGACTATGTTCTTGCCCCTTTAGCCTTCAGGAAAGGCAAATACCTTTCTGCAATGAAACCACTCCAAAATTAGTCTCCTTCTGAATGTAGTTAGCATTGGGTGACAGGTGCCAAGAGTTAGGTGTCAAGTTCAAAAGCCTCTTCTTTCATTATGTTAAAAATCATGCCGATTTATTGAATTGGAGTTGTCGGTAAGATTCAAATTACTTTTGTGAATCAAAGTAAGATTTTCGTCAGTTTTGGAATGTGCTCCACATTGAGATATGTTTAAGATTTCTGATCCAACAATTCGATTTATAAGATTGATTTCCCCTCTAGATTCTCATGTAGGCATGGAAATAGTTCTAAGAGTATTTGCTGCAACACTACTCGTAATAGGAAATATTAGGGGAAACATGAATGCCAATAGTGGGAAATATGATTTAATATATGATATTACATCATTCAAAAAATACTGAAAGAAAACAAGGAGGCTATGTCTGTAAGCACACACTTGGAAAGATGCCTATGAAGTATTGTCGGAGTAAAACAAACAAACAAACAAAACACAAAAACCAAAAACCGCCTAACCTTCGACAAGTATAGCAAAAACACAGTTTTACCTATGTAATCCACAGGCAACAAAGCAAGTATATAGAATTTTCACCATGGCAAACACTGAGTAATAATTGAGAAAAGAACAACTTTTCTCTGCAGCACTGTATTATTTTCTCATTGGAATAATGGATCCACTTTCTAATTTAAAAGAATGATGCCCCATAGACCATTTTGTACACAGAGAGAGAGAGAGAGAGAGAGGGAGAGAGAGAGAGAGAGAGAGAGAGAGAGAGAGAGAGAGAGAGAGACACCATGCTCATGGATACATTAGTTACAATATTATGAACCTCTAAATATGCCAAAATTAGATAAGGAAAGAGAAAACATAATGCATATAATTCTAGAAACTAAAAGTTTATACATAACAGGCAGGAGCTTCCCCAACTGCTAGATTGTTTGGAGATCTAAAGAAGCCCACACAAGTGCAGTAGTCAGAATGAAAATCTCCCCCATAGGCTGTGGCATTTGAATACTTGATCCCTAGTTGGTAGCACTGTTTTGGGAGGTTCAGGGGTTGTGATCCTGCTGGAGGAAATTCAACACTGGTGGAGGGTTTTTGAGAGTTTAAAGACTTATGCCATTTCAAGTTTGCTGTCTCTGCTACCTGTTTGCAGTTCAAATATGAGCACTCAACCGTGCTGTGTCTGTCGCTTGCTGCTGTTTTTCTGCTGCGAACCTTATTCTGCTAGAACCATAAGCCCAAGTAAATTCTTTCTTCTTAACACTGCCTTGCCCATGGTATTTTATCACAGCAACAGAGAAGCAACAAGTAAACTCTGCTTGAACTACCCCCTGTACTTCAATTGCTCCCTGGAAAACATCCAGTATTCTCAACCCTTTCTTGGATCTCTTACTTTCTTTTTACATCTACAGCAGCAAAGAAAATTATTCCCTAGGGCTTGCTGCTAAGTTCCTATAAATCCTTACATATTGAAACAGCAACTGCCACAGAACTAAATGTAAGCTCTATCATTGGAAAGCTCCAACCTGGAACTTCAAAATAACAAAAGTCAGTTCCCAAGCTTGTCTTGTCCGATATGGAAGAAAGATAAAGATGGGGAATGGACAGCAGCTATCTAAGCACAGTCAGCTCTACTGTTTGATCATAGTCAGCACATGCATGTTTACTCCTGTTTCTCTTAGTAAAGGTAATAGTAATGCCAGACATCTATTTTATAAGTAGTCCTTGTATAGCTAAAGACCCAACTATGCATACTCTCCCTAAAGATCTGATACAATGCATTATGTGTCAATTTATCTACTTGTCAGTATAATGTATTCCTTATCTAATTCATTCGACTTTGTGGAATTCTTACAGGGAAGAGGAATTACATTTTTCATGACATTGTTCCCAGTGCTGGGACTATGCCAGGAGTTCAGTGACTCTCCTACACAGACACACACACACACACAGACACACAGACACACACACACACACACACACACACACACACACACACACACACACACACAGAGGATAGTTGTCTAAAACAACTGGTGTTGTAACACTCATCATCTCTCCTTCCAGACAAAGAAAAGAGCAAGACGCCTACTGCCACATCCTCTCACCTTTGAGCGAGGTTAGCATATCATGCAAATTGCTTGTACAACAACCACCACACCCTTTTTGCTTACTAAAAGAAACCCAGTATTGTTCAGCTAGTAACAGTAGCGTGCTCAAGGAAAACGTGCCTTGAAGTAGAGTAAGAATTAGAACTCCTCCTATAATACTAGCTGTTAACTTGGAAATGGTGATGTGACCCAATTTTGATCATTGCAACCTGGAAGGAAGTACTTTTAGGGAGACCCTTTTGTTCTTATAATACAAGGATAAAGAATGGGTAGAAGCTGGCTAGAGCACAGGGATAACTGGGAGTCAGAACTGGACAAGCGTAAAACCTCCCCTTGTGGTCTGACTCTGACTTTTAAAACCAATTTCCATCAGGTATTCTGCAGAAGCTGAGGTTATACTAATAAGAAAATAATAATTTAAATTTCCATTACCTTGTCATGAGAGCTTCTTAGAAAATATCACGCTATTTTGCATCATTCGAATGCCTTTTAAAAAATACACTTGAAAATGGAAGGACAGAGGAGAAGCAAACAAAAATTTACAATGAATCTCTTTCCTTACATGTTAGAGAAAATAATAGGTCCAAGAATATCTATCTTCCCAAACAGATACAAATGATAAAGTTGGGGAATGGGTAGGGGAGTGTGTTCCTTAGCTTCAGAACCAGGACACCAAACTAGGTAGGAAGCCAGAGATAAATAAAGCAACTGAAAGATGGGAGCAGAGCCCATGCAGGCTTTGCAGGCCATTTGACTGTGTGGATTTGTATGGGGTTGAGGGGAAGACTCCACAGGCTGCCTGACCTTTCTGCACGGAGGACTGATAGGTTAAGCTCCTATGAAAGGGACAGCCTCAAGGATGGCCACTATTGGGAGTTGAGTTTTACACAACTCCTGTATCGCTCTGTCCAGAATGAACTAATGAATGCAACGGTAGTTGGCAAATTTATTTTCCGCAGATGAAATCGGTATGTTTTTGGAAAGGACTTTACTCTGCATTTATTCACTGGGGAGCATTTGTGTCCTGCTGGACAGACGGTAGATGCAGGAGCCACAGTCTGGAGCTGCAGAAGACAGCGATCTCTGCTGCCATCTTCTGATGAGAGGAGAAAGGAACAGAGAGAAGGAGGAATGGTGAAAAATAAAAAGGAAGAAATGCTCCGAAAACAGCCCTTCCCTGACAAGCCAGGATGCCCTAAAGGAAAGTCTGGAAGGAAGGCCTACTCCCTTTCCAAGTAGTAGAAACAAATCCCTCACTGAACCTCTGCCACACCAACCACACTCTGGTCTATCCTTTTCCTTCCTATCTGGCTGGTCCAGTTATCACTCTCAGGATGACCCAATAGAACCCCGATGTAGACTCTCTGACACTTGAGAATACTGACCTCTCTGTGTAGTTTGTACTTTGACTCAAGGACCTGAAAGCTTCACTTTATTCCTTCCCATATATGGAGAAAAAGACTTTTGGCTCAGGTGCCCCAAAGAATAAAGGGGACTGGAGAGTATTTATACCTTACCCTCCTGACCTGGCTCGGAGCTGGTTTTTAATCCATTGAGAAAAGCAGGAAGATAAATCCCACCATTGAAGAAGCTCTTTAGAAAACCCTCTGAAGAAGTCAGCATAAGTCAGGGCTTATGGCCTATGCATGGCTAAGGGACTCCACCATCCAGTCCATTCAGACACAGGGCTTCCAGCTTTGTTGGCAACTCAGCAGCAAAGAGTAATCACTAGCAGAAGACGGTCATAACTGGCATTTTGTACAAGTTGGAGAAGTACGGGCTCAATATTAGCATGAGTAAGGAGCAGAAGAATGTAGAGATCTATTAAAAGACACATTCACCCCTTCAACCACTAAGCAACTATACATTGAAAGCCAGTGATACACCAGGCAGTGGACTCCTCCCTCTCACTCCCCCTCTTCCCCTCCCCCTCTCCCCTTCCCCCTCCTCTCTCTCTCTTTCCCTCCCTCCCTCTCTTTGTCTCTTTATCTCTCTCTCTCTCCCTTTCTCTCTCTCTCTCACACACATATATACTTACAAACATACATACACATACTTAAATAAACACACACACCTGCATACACCTACATAAATAAGCACATACAGATGTGTGTATACATACATGCAAATGTACACACTCGAGAACTTGTCTCAGCAGAACTTCTATTCTTTTTTTTCTTTGTAAATCTTATTACTTTAAAAAAATTTTATTGGATATTTTCTTTATTTACATTTCTTTTTTTAATATTTTTATTAGGTATTTTCCTCATTTACATTTTCAATGCTATCCCAAAAGTCCCCCATACCCTCCCCCCACTCCCCTACCCACCCACCCCCACTTTTTGGCCCTGGCATTCCCCTGTACTGGGGCATATAAAGTTTGCAAGTCCAATGGGCCTCTCTTTCCACTGATGGCCGACTAGGCCATATTTTGATACATATGCAGCTAGAGTCAAGAGCTCCAGGGTACTGGTTAGTTCATAATGTTGTTCCACCTATAGGATTGCAGATCCCTTTAGCTCCTTGGGTACTTTCTCTAGCTCCTCCATTGGGGGCCCTGTGATCCATCCAATAGCTGACTGTGAGCATCCACTTCTGAGTTTGCTAGGCCCCGGCATAGCCTCACAAGAGACAGCTATATCAGGGTCCTTTCAGCAAAATCTTGCTAGTGTATGCAATGGTGTCAGCGTTTGGAAGCTGATTATGGGATGGATCCCTGGATATGGCAGTCTCTAGATGGTCCATTCTTTCATCACAGCTCCAAACTTTGTAACTCCTTCCATGCGTGTTTTGTTCCCAATTCTAAGAAGGGGCAAAGTGTCCACATTTTGGTCTTCGTTCTTCTTGAGTTTCATGCATTTAGCAAATTGTATCTTATATCTTGGGTATCCTAAGTTTCTGGGCTAATATCCACTTATCAGTGAGTACATATTGTGTGAGTTCCTTTCTGATTGGGTTACCTCACTCAGGATGATGCCCTCCAGGTCCATTAATTTGCCTAGGAATTTCATAAATTCATTCTTTTTAATAGCTGAGTAGTACTCCATTGTGTACATGTACCACATTTTCTGTATCCATTCCTCTGTTGCGGGGCATCTGGGCAGAACTTCTATTCTAACAAAAGTATCATGTCATCCATTTGAAAAAAATAAACCAAGGAGGAAAGACAGATAGCATTTGGATGTGAGTCAAGGTGCTTATTTAGCGGGACTCATTGACATAGTCAGCCTTGAATAAAATTCTTGCTTTATGTAACTGAACGTTCCAAGACTGGGTTCCTATATGCTTGTTATGTCTATGATTGGATTTGTGCACTTAACACTATATAGTTACCTTCCTTGATCTTTCTAACAGGTTTTCAACTTAAATATGTTCAGGTAGAGAATGTCTTGCTCTGAACTCACTCGGTAGGCCAGTCAGATGATAGCTTCTGACCCTCCTGCTTCAGTCTCCTGGTAGCTTGGAATTATAGGGGCTACAACACCAGTCTCAGCTTTAATTGACATGCTGACAGGCCCTTGAACTACTGGGTTGAGAATACAGAATAGAGAGGGAGGTGGGCAGAATAAGGATGGTTAAGAAGCTATTGCTAAAATCTGTTCCAGAGATAAAGGTGACTAGCACAGTCCTGTAGGAGAGAAATGATACAGTAAGGATTGCTGGCATTTTAATGTCTGTTGAGGAGACAGAAAAAGTTTGCAGATCCTACAAAACGTGTAATGGAAAGAAGGGAAAGGAGTCAAATATGTCTCTGATGATTTTCATCTATATGACTTAAAATTGTAGCTGATCATGAGAACAACAAGAGGAAGAGCTCTTTCTCCCTCAACCCATGTGTGTGTGTATGTGTGTGTTCATTTCAGGAATGGGAGCATATAGATACTAGAATCCCACTTCTCACTCACAACATATCAGATGTCTTCTTGATAAACAAGTGGAGACACTGAGAACACAGGCATTATGATGTCAGGGGTGTTCGGGAGCAACCTCTGTTCAATGATGAATCTCAGATAAGCTAACAGAACGCCTGAGGGAGAGGAGAACACTTGGAGTCTAACATTTGAGGATGAAATGCCCTTACAAATATCTCAGTGTAGTGGAACATGCTTTTAGTTCAGCACTTGGGAAGCAGTAACTGGTGGGATTCTGTGAATACACGGCCAGCCTAGTCTATATAATAAGTTCCAGGATAAAGAGCTAACTAGGGAGATCCTTTCTCGGAAAAAATCAATTAGTATATCATTAATCATGATGTGTCTCCAAATGTTCCCATAGGCCTGTGAGATCTAGCAATGTGCACCTCAAATCATATTGTTTGTTTCTCTTAATACACTTTTGCACAATGACCTTCCTTCTCTGAAAAAGGAAATAATCGCAAAGCTACAAGTTTTCACTTGTGAGAAAGGACTCCAGAGAATGTCCAGGTAAAGTTTCCTGTGACTCATTTTATTTCATTCTATGTTCTGCGTCTTTCTCATTGAATAATTGGTTGGAAAACCTACACCCATTTTCTTTTCTTATTACATTCAAGCCATACATACAGCAGCCTTCCATGGCATGAATCACTTTGAATTTGTTCTCTAATTCCTACATTAACCCTGCTCTTGAGGAGTTCTGTAGTGTTGATCCTGATGTTTTAAGTGATGCCCAGGCAACTGTGAGAAAAAACTCAGCAGCTGGCCAGAGCTGATATACCGGACTGTCTGCATTTGTTCTCCTTGCCGTAGGCATAAATTCCAACCAGTAACTGGACTGTTGCTCTCAGGAAATGCCCTGATTTGGTTCCTCTATGGTGTCATTAAACTACTTTGATATAATAATGTGTGGCTATTTTTTCAGTCATTTTCTTACACTCCTTTTGCCATTCAGAGATAAGTACAATCCACTGTTGTTGGCTGCTGTGCAGAGGCAAGGTGTACCACATATCATTAGATATTCTGGCATTTGTGTAAAAATCCCCAAGCCTGAGGAGAGAAGAGATGGCTGGACCATTGAAAGGCATGCTGAAAACAGAATGGGATAAAACTTTCATTGAAATTGAAATGTTGAGAGGTATTTGAGAAGTGTTTTTTACAAAAAGATGTGCAGACAATGGGGATTTGCCCATACCTTTGTGATGTCTATAAGCATACCGGGTGCTACTGGTATTACCACAATAAACCTCTGTGGAGAGAGTTACAGGGCTCTCCAAAAGATAATAAAAACCACCCAGGGTAAGATTAAATGAACCCTAAGGAGAACCGCAGCAGATCTGCTGTGTTCCCTAGACCACTGAGAGGGGAGCTTTGTGTTACAGCTGAATATAACAAAGGAAAATAATCTCCACATACAATGGCCCTGTGGCCGGGGATCAAGGTTGGGACAACATTCCTTGGTTTCAAACAGCTTTTTTTCCTATGACCTTGGGTTCACATAACAATGCCTCCTTCTCCACCTTACTCAGAACAAGATACTAGACGTTTGTCTGTTTTCCCACCACTCTAGCCCCAAAGCTTACCACACAGTCTGGTGGATGGTAGACAGATCCAAAATACTTGTTAAATAAGTGGTGCGGAATTAATGCATGGCAGGCATGCGTGTGCGCTCCGCCAATTTTATGTTGCTGCAAAAACTAAATGAAATAATACATGCAAAATCATTTGGCACACTCAACAGCCCGTCACAAATGTAAGCAGGCAGCATTATCATCCCCACCTTGATTTTTACCCTCCACTGTTGGGAGTGAAAATTGATTACCTATTAAGTGCTGAATGAGAAGGTTAACCTCAATAATTTCATTTGGCTTGTGTACAGAAAGCTCTGTTCCTGCCATACCTTGAATAATCACTGGCAGATACTGCAGATGCCAGCTTCCCCCTTCTCCCCATTCCAGCTGGTAGGGCCAAATTCTTCCTGTGATATATTGGATCTGAGATCCCACCATGATATGTCTGATCGAGAAAATGTCAAGCTAAAGGGGAGGAAGGTTTTGAGCAGTGCCTTTTCTCCAAAGTCCTTGCTGACTGTGTTGTTTTGAGTTAGCACATAGTTATGCAATCCGTGTTCTTTGATGATTAGAGCTCCATATAACTTCAGATTCTCAGGTGTGTGGAATGATTTTCTTCCTAGCAGAACCTTGATCTTAAAAAAGCATCTATGGGATGGGATAACAGTGGGTAACAAGGGGCATTACGGTTGCAGTATTTGCTTGTTCATAGAGCCTATTCTCTTTTATGTGCAAGCATCTTTGTGTTGTTATCAAGCCAAGCACAGAGATGAGAAAGAAAGTAAAATGAAGCAGAATATTTTCTAGTTTGCCATACACCAATTCCTAGAAGCAAAATACTAGTTACCTGAGAGTAAGAAAGATGTCAGCATGATAGAAGAAAGTTAGTTGACAGTTAGACAAGAGGACTGGGAGCTACCAATTCAATGTATTCATGACACTTGTAGATGAGAGTCTGTATATACTGAACACTTTGATGACAACAAAATGACAAACATTTGAGGAAGCAGATAGGCATACCCTGATTTATCATTGCACAGAGCATGCATACATCGATGCAGCATACAGACCTTATAAATACATATACTTTTAGTGGATCCGTGAAAGAATTAAACAGTTTTAAGAGACCCTGTACATATTTGATCCAACCCAGATGAGAAAGATGTAGAATGAATGTTTTTGTCTGTTTCATTTTGATTTTGAGGAAGGTCTCATTTGGCCTATACTGGCCTCAAAATGCTGCTTCTGATTTTCCTGCCTTCATCTCCTGAGATCTGGGATTACAAGCAGAGACTGCCATGCTGGGATTGTGTGGTACTGGAGATCAAAACCACACCTAATATTATACTAAGTAAGCATTATATCAATCGAGCTATATTCCCAGCCCCTGGATATTTATTACTTCATTCATTTATCTAGAGATTTGGGGACTAAAATGTCAACTCCTTATTCACTGGTCCATTCTAGAGTTTAATATTAATCCAACATTCTGTCCAATAGTCTGTATTAAAAAGTGGATTGGACTGTTTGCTAAATAAATTTTTATAACTAAACAAGTTTTGAAGTCTTATTGAAAAGAGACAACATGTAATCCAAAACAAAGACACACATGTTCAGTTTACCATAAGGAACTATGTGTTATATGTATATACCAAAGTGTTACATGTGCCTGTCTACTTGTTATCAACCATGTGGGGTCTGTAGAATAGCAGGCAGAGTTGAATTGCTGAAGATGCAAAGTTGACATAAATGAAGAAAAGACTTGGGTAATAAAGGTAAGAGTTCCCACAGTTGACAGAGAAGATAGAAAATTCCCCTGTTCCTAAGCACCACCTAAACAGCAGGCTGACCCTGGGATAGAAGATAAATATATTGCCCCCAGTGAAGCCCTTGAGTTAGCCACAGGGAAGATGTGAGATAAGAAACTGAGGCCTGAAGAAGTTAAGCAATTTAAACAAGATTATTTAACTAAATAGTGGAGCACAAACTCAAATCCTGTCTATTCAAGTCTATGAGACCCATAAAGAGTCCCCTTGAAGTTCAAGTCACAAAAGTAGTCAAGTTCTTTGAGTAACAATAAATGTAGAATCTATAGGAAGGCTGTGTTTGTAATTACAACTGTGTATGTGTATGTCTAAAATCAATTGTAAAACTCCCTAATTGTAACAATTCTAGATAGTGAACATTTGGAAGCAGAAAGCCACTGTTAAATGTGTTTGAGTGATCTGATTTCTTACACTAGTTGTACTGGAAATGTGGCCTTTTTTACAGCATCATTTGAGTAGACACCTAGAGACAAGCAATAGGTATGTGTGCTGCTCTAAATATGCTTGGCCTAGGAAGTGGCATTATTTTGAGATATGGCCTTGTTGGAGTAGGTGTGTCACTGTGTGCATGGGCTTTAAGACCCTCATCCTAGCTGCCTGGAAGCCAGTTTTCTCCTGGTTCACTTCAGAATAAGATATAGAACTCTCAGCTCCTTCTCTACTGCCATACCTGCCTAGACACTGCCATTCTCCTGCATTGATGATAATGGAATGAACCTCCATTCAGCCAGCCCCCAATTAAATGCTGTCCTTATAGGAGTTACCTTGGTCATGGTATCTGTTTACAGCAGTAAAACCCTAAAGAAGACAGCATGCCATTAAATCATTTCTCATTCTTCTTTTTTTTTTTTATTTCAAGGAATGCATTTGCCCCCTTACCCCTTTGTTCCTCTTATAATTATGCTATCTCTCAGATATTATTACATCAAAATTCTTTTTTCCACTGTGTCTTCTTTTTTTTTAATTAGGTATTTATTTCACTTACATTTCCAATGCTATCCCAAAACTCCCCCATACCCTCCCACCCACTCCCCTACCCACCCACTCCCACATTTTGGCCCTGGCATTCCCCTGTACTGGGGCATATAAAGTTTGCAAGTCCAATGGGCATCTCTTTCCAGTGATGGCCAATTAGGCCATATTTTGATACATACGCAGCTAGAGTCAAGAGCTCCAGGGTACTGGTTAGTTCATAATGTTGTTCCGCCTATACGTTGCAGATCCCTTTAGCTCCTTGGGTACTTACTCTAGCTCCTCCATTGGGGGCCCTGTGATCCATCTAATAGCTGACTGTGAGCCTCCACTTCTGTCTTTGCTAGGCCCTGACATAGCCTCACAAGAGACACCTATATTTGGGTCCTCTGGTAATACTATGTCCAATTTTCTGAGGAACCACCAGACTGATTTCCAGAGTGGTTGTACAAGCTTGCAATCCCACCAACAATGGAGGAGTGTTCCTCTTTCTCCACATCCTCGCCAGCATCTGCTGTCACCTGAGATTTTGATCTTAGCCATTCTGACTGGTGTGAGGTGGAATCTCAGGGTTGTTTTGATTTGCATTTCCCTGATGATTAAGGATGCTGAACATTTTTTCAGGTGCTTCTCAGCCATTTGGTATTCCTCAGGTGAGAATTCTTTGTTTAGCTCTGAGCCCCATTTTTTAATGGGGCTATTTGATTTTCTGGAGTCCACCCTTTTGAGTTCTTTATATATATTGGATATTAGTCCCCTATCTGATTTAGGATAGGTAAAGATCCTTTCCCAATCTGTTGGTGGCCTTTTGTCTTACTGACAGTGTCTTTTGCCTTACAGAAGCTTTGCAATTTCATGAGGTCCCATTTGTCGATTCTTGATCTTATAGCACAAGCCATCGCTGTTCTATTCAGGAATTTTTCCCCTGTACCCATATCTTCGAGGCTTTTCCCTACTTTCTCCTCTATACGTTTCAGTGTCTCTGGTTTTATGTGGAGTTCCTTAATCCACTTAGATTTGACCTTAGTACAAGGAGATAGGATTGGATCATCTCGCATTCTTCTACATGTTAACAACCAGTTGTGCCAGCACCATTTGTTGAAAATGCTGTCATTTTTCCACTGGATGGTTTTAGCTCCCTTGTCAAAGATCAGGTGACCATAGGTGTGTGGGTTCATTTCTGGGTCTTCAATTCTATTCCATTGGTCTACTCATTTCTCATTCTTAATGAAGGTAGGATGGTATAGGATGGGAGAAATGTGTTAAGAGGTTTAGCTACATATGAACATCATACAGTGTGCTTATACTAACTTGACTGTGACATCATATGAGTGCATAATAACCATTGTTATATATGTAGTTCATCATTGGCCTTAAGGCCATTGTAGAGTATATGACTGCATCTGAGTCCACCTTAGAGGGGTTATATAAAAATCTGTTTATTCAACTCTGAGTTTGTAGAACTTGTACAAACTTTAACAATTAATGAAATTACAACTTGATTAATACTCTTGGTACCTCAACTTGAAAGAAGGCCAAAGGGAAAGAAGCAACATCCTCAGGTTTGGTGATGTGGAATGTGAACAGTTGGAGCAAGACCAGCACAGGCCATTTCTTATACAGTAGGAACAGGGCCTCAGAGTGTCTAGTCCACAGATGGCTCTGAAGTATATGACACCAACATAAAAATATCTTCATCATGCACTTTGAAATTACCAAGGATAACAGAATGTGAGGGGCATGAGGAATAGTAATTTGGAAAGTAATTTTTTTTCTTTTTTTCAAAAACAATTTTTTATTAGATATTTTCTTCATTTACATTTCAAATGCTATCCAGAAAGTCCCTATACCCTCCCACAGCCCTGCTCCCCAACCCACCCACTCCTGTTTTCTGGCCCTGCCATTCCCCTGTACTGGGGCATATAATCTTCACAAGACCAAGGACCTCTCTGCCCATTGATGGCCTACTAGGCCATCCTTGGCTACATATGCAAGTAGAGACACAAGCTCTGGGGGGTACTGGTTAGTTCATATTATTGTTCCTCCTATAGGGTTGCAGACCCCTTTAGCTCCTTGGGTAGTTTCTCCAGCTCCTTCATAGGGAGCCCTGTGTTCCATCCAATAGATGACTGAGAGCATCCACTTCTGTATTTGCTAGACACTGGCATAGCCTTACAAGAGACAGCTATATCAGGGTCCTGTCAGCAAAATCTTGCTGGTATATGCAATAGTGTCTGGGTTTGGTGGTTGTTTATGGGATGTATCCCCCCAAGGAAGGGCAGTCTCTGGATGGTCCTTCCTTCAGTCTCAGCTCCTAACTTTGTCTCTGTAACTCCTTCCATGGGTGTTTTGTTCCCCCTTTTAAGAAGGAATGAATTATCCACACTTTTGTCTTCCTTCTCCTTGAGTTTCATGAGTTTTGCAAATTGTATCTTGGGTATTCTAAGTTTCTGAGATAATATCCACTTATCAGTGAGTGCATATCATGTGTGTTCTTTGGTGATTGGGTTACCTCACTCAGGATGATATCCTCCAGATCCAAAATGGGGCACAGAGCTAAACAAAGAATTCTCAACTGAGGAATACCAAATGACTGAGAAGCACCTGAAAAAAATGTTCAACATCCTTAATCATCAGGGAAATGCAAATCAAAACAACCCTAAGATTCCACCTCACACCAGTCAGAATGGCTAAGATCAAAAATTCAGGTGACAGAAGATGCTGGCAAGAATTTGGAGAAAGAAGAACACTCCTCCATTGCTACTGGGATTGCAAGCTGGTACAACCACTCTGGAAATCAGTTTAACGGTTCCTCAGAAAATTGGACATAGTCTTACCAGAAGATCCAGCAATACCTCACCTGGGCATATACCCAGAAGATGCTCCAACTTGTAATAAGGACACATGTTCCACTATTTTCATAGCAGTCTTATTTATAATAGCCAGAAACTGGAAAGAGCCCAGATGTCCTTCAACAGAGGAATGGATACAGAAAATGTGGTACATTTACACAGTGGAGTACTACTCAGCTATCAAAAACAATGAAGTTATGAAATTCTTAGGAAACAATTTTATCAAGGATAGTTCTGATGTTTTCAAGATAAGGGACAGAAAACTGGTTAGGAGAAAAAGATATCACAAACAAAGAGAAGAAACCTAGTTAAAGACAGAGGGCATAGTAAATAAAATAACTTGGAAAGTAGAAATGGGCAGTACTTGATAATTTATTAGAAAGTACTTTTACAGCATAGTGAAAGGTGTCTTTTGTGACTTCTATCTTGGAGACATTCCAAGGGATAATTCAATATCACATCTCTATCCATTTAAAAAATATTTATCAAATGTTTGTAAACACCTAGAATTTTATCTTCTTTCACTTAGTACATGATTAGAGAAATTCTTTCAGAGATTTAGGCATTGAAAGAGAACATAAGATACGGATGAAGTGTTTACAAGGATTTCTTATAAAATCATCATCAAAGCAGAGCCCAGGGACATTCAATGATCATGGTGTGTGATCATTGAATGTTACACTACCTTGGCCACGAGGTGCTTTGTAACAACCAACTTTCAGCATCCCATTCACCTAGAAAGAAATTGAGGCTGAGAGGCTCTAAGTGTCTTCTCTGTGGACTCATGTAATTGTATGATAGACAGCACATTCAAATCTAGGTCTCTCAGTCCCCAAATCTCATGCCACCCTCAGAGTCTTGCCACCATCATAGAGAACTGTTGGGCATCACATGGTTTCATCAAAATGAATACTGAACCAAGAACTTCACACCCCCCACCCCCATGCTCTACTGTTCTCAAAATTATCCTAACCATGTGTCACATTTTGTTGCAAATCTGTTCATTTCAAAGGTGTGTGAAATTTTGAAAATGTTTTTTTTTTCTAAATTGAGCATGCATTCTACACATCTTATTGTAGTGTTCTAAAAATATCCAGTACTAACTTGCAAAAGCTAATTGTGTGCCCTCTTCCCCAGCTTTGTATCTAGTGACAGGCATGCTGGTAGCTTGGATCCAATGCTTAGATGATTGTTTATATTATAAAAGTTAAAATTAGCTATAAATCTGGTTTACTATCAGTTTGTTTTAAGATAGTCATTTGCTAAACATTTACCAGCATTGCCACTGTAGTACACAAAAATACAGATATACATTGGACACATGGAGATTTTTGAAGTCTTTTAAATTCCTTCTCTAGTAAGAGTAAAGTTTGGATGGATAGGTAGGTGGATAGATGAATAGGCAGATAGATGATAGATAGATAGATAGATAGATAGATAGATAGATAGATAGATGATAGATAGATAGATAGATAGATAGATAGATAGATAGATAGATAGATAGATGATAAATGGTATAAATATATAATATGGAATTTTAATTATATTTTCCATGTGTGTATGTATATGTGTGTGTCCACATGCATGCATGTAAGTGTTCATGTGCATACACACAGAGAGAGAAACCAGAAAATGGAATTGAATTCCCAAGAACTAGAATTACAGGTATTTATGAAGCACTTGATATGGCTGCTAAGAGACTTTGAGTTCTCTGTAAGAGAAGTATGTAGTCTTAATCACTGAGCCATCTCTCTAGCTCTGTCTTAGTATATTTTTGGTATTACCTATGGGATTATCAGAAAACAATATTATCATTATACTAACTCCATCCATTTGTGCCCATGGTTTGTGTATATACTAACATATCCAATTTCTGCCATCCTGGTCCTGCCTTCCTTCTTTCTGATCACTTTCATGAATCTTGAGCTTTAGAGCCAGAGCCTGTGTTAGGCTTGGGAAGACACATTTGTATTTATTTATTCTTAGTGGGATTCCAGGATGTCCCCTTAACAGTAACTAAGCCATCATCTTGGAAATACATCTACAACTACCATTTTATGTGACAATTTCATATGATCACGATGTTGCATGATTTCTCAGCTGCCAGGGTTGAATGAGTAGAATGGCTTTTTGAATAATGCAACTCCAAGGGTATAGAGATGTTTTGCCTGGAATCATTTGTATTTTATGTTAGGTGGCTATATAGTAGCATGAGCAATCTCTTTCAAAGTAACTAATGCTACAGTCAAAAGAGACTTTCCTACCTCACAATGGAGAAACGGACAATTATTCTTCCTTTTGGTGGAGGAGAAAATGGCGTGCTTTTTGATAAACAATGCAGACATGCATTAGCTCAAAACTGTAGAGTCAAGGAAAGCATAAATATTAATTTGTAATATTTTGAGAGAGACATGTTTATGGCAATCAGATGATTATTTACCAGTAATTGTGTCATGATATTGTTAGCACAATGTTAGCATATAGAATCTACAAACAGCCCACAGAGCTTAGCACAGCAAAGTTATCAGCAGCCCTTCAAAGCAAATCTCTCTTTGAAGAAAGACAAAGACCTTAAAGAAAATTAGATGAGAAGTCGCAGAGGGTTGAGGAGCTTACAGGTATAGCTCTTTCTAGATAGCTGGCATCCAAAATACAGATCCTGGCTGGAATTGCCATAGTGTGTACACCGTCAGCTAAAATCCCAGTACAACTCTAGTTGCGGGGACTGATGCTGGCTTTCTCAATCCTTCATGAATAAGGAGTAAGGTAGAATGGAAAAAATGTTGTGGTTTGGAGAAAGATTTGGAAAACCTGGGGGATTTTGTAAGTCGAGAAATTTACAGCTACATTTTCCAAACCCTATAAGTCATTTGTGGGTACAGGTAGTTTTTTTTTTTAATCCAAGAAAGTAGACATACAGCTGTTAAAACAATAAATATTCCTTTTTTAAAATATCCCATATTGACTGCATTATAGGCACCCTGGAAAGGAGCCCTCTATCTGCCACGTTGCATTTGAAAGGAAAGGTGGTTGTGAATCACAGACGTGGTTCACGTGGATGTGTAGGAGAGAGTCCTGAACTTCACAGTCTATTCTACATCTCCTAAGCCATTCTTTATCATCATCATCATCATCATCATCATCATCATCACTATTATCAGATATTATCTTTATTTACATTTCAAATTTTATTCCCTTTCCTCATCCCCCCCCCCAAAAAAAAAGTAAAAACACCCTTATCTTCCCTCCCTCTGCTCAGTAACTCACCCACTCCTGCTTCCCTGTTCTGGCATTCCCCTACACTGGGGCATCGAACATTCACAGGACCAAGGGCCTCTCCTCTCATTGATGTCCCACAAGGCCATCCTTTGCTACATATGGGGCTGGAACCTTGAGTCCCTCCATGTGTACTCTTTGGTTGGTGGTTTAGTCCCTGGAAGCTCTGGGGGTACTGGTTGGTTCACATGTTTGTTCCTCCTATGAGGCTGCAAATCCATTCAGCTCCTTGAGTCCTTTCTCTAGCTCCTCCATTGGGGACTATGTGCTCAGTCCAATGAATGGCTGTGAGCATCCACTTCTGCATTTGTCAAACACTGGCAGACTGTCTCAGGAGAGAGCTATATTAGGCTCCTGTTATCAAGCACTTGTTGGCATCCATGGGTTTGGTAACTATATATGGGATGGATCCCCAGGTGGGACACTCACTGAATGGCCTTTCCTTCAGTTTCTGTTCCACACTTTGTCTCTGTATCTCCTCCCATGAGTATTTTGATCCCCCTTCTAACAAGGACTGAAGTATCCACACTGTGGTCTTTCTTCTTCTTGAGCTTCATGTGGTCTGTGAATTGTATCTTGGGTATTCTGAGCTTCTGGGCTAATATCCACTTATCAGTGAGTGCATACCATGTTTGTTCTTTTGTGATTGGGTTATCTCACTCAGGATTATATTTTCTAGTTTCATCCATTTGCCTAAGAACTTCATGAATTCATCATTTTTGACAGCTGAGTAGTACCCCATTGTGTAAATGTACCACATTTTCTGTATCCATTCCTCTGCTGAAGGACATTTGGATTCTTTCCAGCTTCTGGATATTATAAATAAGGTTGCTATGGAATACTTCTCCATTGCTGGCAGGATTGCAAGCTGGTACAACCACTCTGGAAATCAGTTTGGCGGTTCCTCAGAAAATTGGACATTGTACTACCTGAGGACCCAGCTATACCACTCCTGGGCATATACCCAGAAGATGCTCCAACATGTAATAAGGACACATGCTCCACTATGTTCATAGCAGTCTTATTTATAATAGCCAGAAGCTGGAAAGAGTCCTAAGCCATCCTGAAAGAAGACATCTGTTGTATAATGAGAGGGGCCGTTTATGGGTCTCCTACCAAGCCTTTTTCTTTTACTTGAGTGTACATTCTGCAAATGTACATTTGTGAGAGAAGCCACTCTCGCTACTGGATCTACTGCAAGCATTTGTCTCCTTCCAATCACAGAATTCCAAACTCATGTTTTTACAGGTCATCCACCTTCTGTCAGGCAGGCACACAGAATGGATCGAAATGTATTTATTGGTTATCTTTCTCAGACTTCTTGGACCCACCATAAGCAAACATCCTGGAATGGATGGCTTAAAATGTGTTTTCTCACAGTACTGGAAGCTAGAAAGTCCTCGATTCAGGCTGATTGTTCCTGAGGCCAATCTCTATGGACAGCTGAGGGCTTCCTGTCACTGTCGTCACCCAGTCTTTCCTCTGTGCCTGCCCAGCCCTGGTGTCTACTCTTCTTCTTATTAGGGTACTAATCCTATTGGTTAATGGCCTCACACTTATTTGCTACCCCATAATTACCTCTTTTAAAGGTCCTGTCTCCAAATATAGTGTAATTCTGACCTAGGGCTTCAACATAGACATTTTGGTGGGCAGTATTTAGTCCGTAACATTCTTCCCTTCACTATGGAATCACTGAAGGGTTAGGAGTGGGAGGCAAGAGTATATATTTTCTGCTTAAGACCAGAAATTGGAGGAGATTTCAAATTTATTATCTAGACGCCCAGTAATGCCTTAGTGGCCAGGAGTACTGATTGCATTAGCTCCTTGAGGCCCCATTTTCTTTCCTTTAAAATATGCATGCAGCAGGCTGCCTATTTAGTAAATGTTGATTAAAACCCTACAGTTTCATAAGCACTGTTTTCAGGCTAAGGAAACAACAATGAACAAAGTAGAAATTATCTTTCCTACCATCAACCTCAGCCCCACTTAAGCTTATGGTCAAGCTTGAGAGGCAGAAATAGTTTGTTACGTCTTGCTAAGTGCTATATAAAAAGGCAAAGCAGAGGAGAGAGTAAGGAAGGCAGAACAAAGATGGAACTTCAGATTGGAGAAGCTAAAATGGATCTCACTCGAGAGGAGGCACCAGAGCAAAGGCTTTGTAGATAAGAGGAATCAGGCTAAGGACAGTGATGAAGAGAGACCATTTCAGGCAAGCAAAACAGGAGCTGAGCCCTCCTCCCACTCCAGGAGTGACAAGATGCTCTACTGATTGGAGAGAGGGCTGAGGATAGAGTAGTAGTAGATTATAGAATCAAAGACATAAACACAGATGTATGTGAGGGGAGAAAGGGAGGCAGGAGCAGCACACGCACACATGCACATGAGTGCACACACACATGTACACATACTTCTCTGACCTTGTCTGTGGATCTCCATCCCCAACACCATCTTCCTGTGGAAGGTCGAGTAGTCCTTAGCAAGCCTCCAAGTTCAACTTTCTCTTTTCCCCTTCCTTTTTTCCTGATATGAACATGGGAGGATGCAGCTCACTCCATTTTAGAACAAGCAGCCATGTTAAGCCTTAAGCTTCAATAAGACAGACAGCCCAGGTTTCTCTGAAAACACACAGGAAAAAAAGGGGGGCAGCCAATCAGCAACAGATACAAAAAACTCCCTATAAAGTATCCCTCTCTCCTCTGAGGTATGAACCAAACAGTCATGTACAAATATCCCATACCATAAGCTCAACCAATCCTGATGAAGGTGACCTGACTACAACTGGAAAAATTCTAACTGGCTTTGAAAGAGGCCTGCGAGCTTCCCTGTTGGTTACCAGTTTGCTCATATGGCTGACCCCTGCATGCTGGCTGTTTCTGCAGAATAAACACATTTTGTCCTTGCATACTATTCGAGTCTGAGGTCTTCTTTCAGTGACTCTCTAACTCTTACATTTGGGAGCTCATCCAAGATCACTGGGGGACTCCCAACTCAATAGTAGGACATTTTCAGGAGAATGAGTCCAGTTCTCTGCAATTGGTGAGACCGAGGCATTCCTATGTCTTGTCTTGTCTTGTCTTGTCTTGTCTTGTCTTGTCTTGTCTTGTCTTGTCTTGTCTTGTCTTGTCTTGTCTTTGTGTTGGTGTCTAGGCAGAATCTGGAGGCTGGAGGAGGATGAGTGAATGTGCTAACTTCCTCCTGGCCAGAGGTTCTTGAAGGCACTATGGACTCCAGTCTGTTGGAACCAGAGAGTTCCACTTCATACATAGTTTTGGTGATTGTAGATGGGTCACGCCTATCTGGCAGAGCCTGGCTATTGGATAAGCCACTGCTACCAATTTGGTTTCTTTTCCGATCCTCAATCTCTGCCCCCCATCTCTGGCCACAGGGAGGTACATCTTGTCTCTGTGTGTCTGTCTTTTGTTTCTACTTGTCTTCAGACTGACTTTGCACTCTAACAAGGAGTAAGTGTGAGTTCCTTTCTGCTAGGTCTGGTCCAGACTCACTTTAAGGAATTAAGCACATAGCTGAGGGCCTGAGTCTGATAGTCAAGCCAGGAAAACTAACCACTTTTTGCCGGAATGAGTAGCCAGCTTTCAAAGTTGACTGGCCAGTTGGGGGTATGTTTCATTCTTCACCATGTATATGGTTAAGAACATCATCTACAGGGACCCAGGGCCTCCTGATCAGGGCCCATATATCCCCACATGGCAATATATGGTGGAGAGATCCCCCACATGGCCAAAGCCTTTCGTGCCCCCATTTCCTAAGATCTTGCCTGTCAAGGAGTCTGAGGTTGCCAATCTTGACCTACTTGTCCCAGAGGAACATCTCTTCCAGATACTGTAGGTTTCCACTTCCCCTGCCTCTGCCCCTGTCCTGCAGACAGAAGCTGCAGATCCAGGCCCTGAGGAGGATAAGGGAAACTTGGTGAGAGCCCCCATACTCTGGCTCAGAAAGCAAGGCAGGCTAACTCCACCTTGGTGGCACTACCTTATAGGCTGCTGGTCTACCAGACCATCAGGGTAGACAATTCATGTCTCATATTCCTTTCGCCACTAGTGATTTATATAATTGGAAGATACAGAATCCTAATCGCTCTGAGAAACCTGCCTTGTAAGACCTCCTATATTCTGTGATGATCACCCATCAGCCCTCCAAAGATGACTGCCAGCAGCTCTTTCAAGTGCCCTTCACAACTAAGGAGGAGGGGACCAAATAGTGGCTACAGCCCAGAAATTGGTTCCAGGACTGAATGGCCAACCAAAAACTGTCCAGTCAACATTGAATTTGCTTTGTGCTAACCCTCCTGGAATGGGATTATAATAACCCCACAGGTAAGTAATACCTGAAGTTCTATCACCAGATTCTAATGGTGGGGGGACCTCTGTTGGACTGTGAGACAGCCCACAAATTTATTCAAGGTGAGTCAGATAATTCAGGGCAATAATAAGACCCCAGGAGCCTTACCGGAACAGCTATTAGAGTCTTACAGGGCCTACACTCCATTAGACTGGGAGGCAAGAGAGAATTAATCCTCTGTGAATATCACCTTTGTGAACAAGGCAGCCCCTGGTATTCATCAAAAACTTAAGCAACTAGACAGTTTCACAGATAAACAAATGTCGGAGTTGGTGGTCATAGCAGGAAAGGTCTACAATAACATAGGAACCCCCTCCCCCAAGGATAGGCAGACCAACAGGCTAGCTAAAGTGTTGCTGGCAGCCACAGGAAAGGAATAGGACAACACAAGAGAGCTTTAAAATATAGCATATGGGAGTGAAGAAAAGAGACTGGGTCCTGAAAAGGGAGAACATGAACATAGACCAGTGTCCAGAAAGACCAATATGCCTATTGCAAAGAAGTGGAATACTGGGAAAATGAATGCCCCAAAGGGCAAAGGGAAAGGGATCTGAAGGCTCTAGAAGTAGAGGAACATAGTGACTTAGAACGTTGAGGTCAAGTCCCCTCCATAAGCCCTGGGAAACTTGAAGGTGGAGGGGAAGCCAGTAGTCATCCTGGTAGATACAGGGATACAACAATACTCTATTTTGAAACAACCAATGGAGCCTGTTTCCAACAAGAAATCTTGGCTACAGGGAGCCACAGGGTCTTGGGGCAGTGGGCTACACACAGACAGCCTGGTCTCCAGTTGAGTATGGGTCTTGAACCCCAGGGGACCCAATGGGTGGTGATTTCACCTACATGGGACAGAAGGTGTTTGATCATGTCTCCTGGACCCCTGGTTTCTGTCGAAGTTACCACCCCTACAACCCCCGCAGGAGAGATATGTGACTATCAGTCATGCAGACAATGTCCCAAGCTCCTGGCATTTTGGCTAGACTCCACCCCCACAGTTACCTGACTATAGCCAGGTATTCTCCTCCCCACAATTATCTGATAGCCCAGTCCACTATAAAAGGAGTTGCTTGGCCCCTCCTCACTGCCTTTCTACAATAAAGCTCTAAAATCATAGACTGTCTCTGCTCACTCATCAAGGCTCGCCATGCTTGAATGATGGGATAGGCTTTCCCCTAACAAGCCGTGTCTAACCTCCCACCAGAAAGTCTTGCTGCGCTCAAGCCTCAGACCAAACCAAACCAAGGACTCTCCCTGTGTGTGAGAACCATCCAGCGCATCTCCTCCCTTCAGCCTCTGGGGCTGACTGAGCCACCTCTGGGGCCCCATTCTGTTCTCAGCTCTTCCGTGGTGTCCAGGATGCCCGAGGCTGAGAACCTGGTACCTAGGACTGCCCCTTGTCCACCACCCACTGAGCTGGGGCCAGTGCCTTCACACAGCCAGACACTCACACAGCCAGACACCCACCCTGGGCCGTGTGGAAAGAATGCAGCCTTCCTTCTACATCCACCCGCCCAGAGCACCAGAACTCTGGCCAGACGTGGGTTTTCCCCCACTCCATTTATTCCCCTGGCGCCCACTGCCCCACAAGGGTCCATTTCATATCCATACACTACCTAAGGAAAAGTGAGCTTAGGAATGGTATAGATTACCCATTTGTTTATGGTTATCCCTGGATGCCCTTAACCAGCTCTTGGGCTATCTCCTTAGCAAGATGGAAACACAATTCCACTTCAGCCCCTATGGGGTGCAAGTTTTAAATGAAAATACCCCATACACATCCTAACTGTGGCCTTAGATGATAAATATAAATTGTATGCCCTACTCCCTCCATCTATCAGCAAGTATCCACAGCTAGAGAAATTATGGGAAGTTATACCAAGAGTTTGGGTAGAAAGAAATCCTATGGTACTGGCTAAATCAGGCCCCAATCCTAGTGTAATTAAAGTCAGGAACTGGCCCTTCCAAAGTCCAACAGTACCCTACACTCCTGAAGGCAAAGTCAGATATAAAGCCACACATTAACAGGCTTTGGGAGAAAGAGATTACAGTGCCATGTCAGTCTGCTTGGAATACCCAACTCCTGCTGGTAAAAAAGCTTTACTCTAATGACTACCAGCCTGTGCAGGACCTATAGAAAGTCAAAAAGGGGGTAGAAGACATACTCTCAATCATGTCCAACCCATACACACTGCTGACCACCCTGTTGCCCAAACAGGTCATTTACACTGGGTTGAATCTCAAAGATGCTTTGTTTAGCCTGCTGCTGGCCCCAGCCAGTCAGCCCATTTGTTTTCAAGTGGAATGGTCTAGATCACAGTTTGATGGGACAATTGGCATGGACCAGACTGCTACACGGATTCAAGAATTCACCTACTATCTTTGGTGAAGCCCTTCATGAAGACTGGGTGAGTGCTGTCAATTGTACCCTCAAATTAATCTTTTACAATATGTAGATGACCTCCTCATAGCAGCTCTAGATGAAGATACCTGCCCATGTGGCAACTGCTGACCTTCTTAAGGAGCTAGAATAACTGGGATCCTGTGTGTTTGCCAAGAAAGCACAATTCTGCCAAAAAAAGAGATAATGTACCTTGGGTACATACTCAATGGTGGCAGTCAGTACTTGTCCCAGACTGGCAAGGAAAGAAAGGATCATCCTTACACCAAAAGCAAGGTCGTGAATTCCTGGAGTCAGCAGGGTTCTGAAGCCTCTGAGTGTCAGGCTTCACTAAGTTTGTGATGCTCTTCTATGAGGCTACAAGGGGACAGGAACATTCACTGGACTAGAACTCTGGTATAGATAAGGCTTTCCACAAACTAAAGGAGGCCTTCCTGGATGCCACAGCCTTGGGACTACCTAACATCTATAAGCTTTTCCACCTGTCTTAGTTAGGGTTTTACTGCTGTGAACAGACACCATGACAAAGGCAAGTCTTATAAAAAAACAACATTTAATTGGAGCTGGCTTACAGGTTCAGAGGTTCAGTCCATTATCATCAAGGTGGGAGCATGGCAATATCCAGGCAGGCATGGTGCAGGAGGAGCTGAGAGTTCTATGTCTTCATCCAAAGGCTACTAGTGGAAGACTGACTTCCAGGCAACTAGGGTGAGGATCTTATACCCACACCCACAGTGACACACCCATTCCAACCAGGTCACACCTATTCCAGCAAGGCCACACCTTCAGATGGTGTCACTCCCTGGTCCAAGGATATACAAACCATCACATTCTACTCCCTGGTCCCCATAGATTTGTTCAAAAACATGAGTCTATGGGGGCCATACTTAAAAATAGTATAATGCAAAATGCATTTAGTCCAACTTTCAAAGTCCTCATAGTCTATAGCAGTCGCAACAATGTTAAAAGTCCAAAGTTCAAGGTCTCTTCTGAGATTCATTCAACTTTATTAACTGTAATCCACAAAGCAAGGCAGGAAACCTTAGCTGGGCAAACTCCAAACTTTGCATCTCCATGGCTGATGTCAAAGCAGTCTTCAGATCTCCACTCCTTTTTCATCTTTGTTGACTGTAACAAACTGCTTTCTCCTGGGCTGGTTCCACTCCCTGTTAGCAGCTTTCCTCAGCATGTATCCCATGGCTCTGGCATCTTTAACATCTTTGAGTCTCCAAGGCAATTTCAATGTTACAGCTTCTTGTTTCAGTGTCTGGGATTCCATTTGATCTTTTGGACTCCTCCTAAGGGCTGGCATCACTTTTCCAGCTCTGCCCTCTGTAGTACTCTAAGCTCAGGTTGATCCACTCCACTATGGCTGCTGTTCTTGGTGATCATCCTATGGTACTGACATCACCAATACACTGGGGTATCCCACTCCAACTAGGTTTCACCAATAGCCTCTCATAGGCTCTCTTAGGGTGCTAAGCCTCAAATCCTTTGCATGGCCCCTTCAGTTCTGGGCCATTAACTATGGCTGAGGCTTCACCTTCTCCAATGGCCTTCCCTGGCCTCTCACAGTGCTAAGCCTCAGCTTCTCTCCATGATCCCTTCATTCCTTCACAAGCAGTACCACCTGAATGACTCTTACACATTACCAAGTCCAGCCACAGCATGAGGTACAAGCTTGGGTATCTCTGGAACACGGCTTCTTTGTGTTCCCAGAAAACAATTTCCAGAAGATTTCACCTCAGTGATGCTGGTCTCTTCTTAATCACTGCTAATTCTTTAGCTCCAGCTAACCAGCATCAATTTTCCCAGTAGTTCCTTCCATTCTCAACTGTAGAGCCAGAGCCACATGGCTGAAGCTGCCGAGTTCTGCTGCTTACAGGAACTAGAACATGATCCCCTTGTACTATTACATTATCACTAGCTTTATGTTTTCTAGATCCTTCACTGCCTAAGCTTGGCTATCCTGGTTCTTGCTCTGTAGATTGACCTTGAATGCAGAGATCAGCATGCCTGTCTCATGGGATTAAAGGTGTATACCACCATGCCTGGTTCTAAATTTAGCTGGGTAGGGTCTTGCCCCAAGGTCCCACTTCCTTAATCTGTTATTTTCTAGAACACAGGATTTTGCTCCATTTCACTTCCTGGTATGCCTTTAATACTCAAACCATATATTTTATATTTGGCCTTTCTAAGCTTGCTATGCTTGTTCAAACTTCTCTTTGTGAGACTTAACCAGAGAACAGTCTCTGCTGGGCTTTTTTGAAACTTCCTTTGTCAATGCAATTAATGAAATTAATCCAAGTCTCTTCACCTTAGCCTCAGGCAGACTTTTCAGACAAGAGTAAAAAGTAGCCACATTCTTCACCAAAATACCACAAAAACAGTCTTTATGCCACATACTGAAATTCTTCTCCTTTGAAATCTCTTGGGCCAGGTCAACACAGTTCAAATTACTCCCAGCAACAAAGTCTTCCATATTCCTACTAGGATGTTCCATTAAGCCCCATTTAAAGCGTTCCACTGAGTTCCAAATCCAAAGTCCAAAAATCCACATTCTTTCAAATAAAAGCATGGTCAGGCCTATCACAGCAATACCCCACTCCTGGTACCAACTTCTGTCTTAGTTAGGGTTTTACTGCTGTGAACAGACACCATGACAAAGGCAAGTCTTATAAAAAACAACATTTAATTGGAGCTGGCTTACAGGTTCAGAGGTTCAGTCCATTATCATCAAGGTGGGAGCATGGCAATATCCAGGCAGGCATGGTGCAGGAGGAGCTGAGAGTTCTATGTCTTCATCCAAAGGCTACTAGTGGAAGACTGACTTCCAGGCAACTAGGGTGAGGATCTTATACCCACACCCACAGTGACACACCCATTCCAACCAGGTCACACCTATTCCAGCAAGGCCACACCTTCAGATGGTGTCACTCCCTGGTCCAAGGATATACAAACCATCATACCACCTATACATGGATGAAAATAAGAGCATAGCTAAAGATATACTCACACAGACCCTAGGCCCCTGGAAAAGACATGTGGCTTATTGAAATTGGATGCTGTGGCTGGCCCAAGAATGGCTGACCTGTCTCAGGATTATAACTTTCACAACCCTATTAGTTAAGAATGCAGATAAGATCACCATGGGACAAGAACTCATTATCACTACCTCCATGCCATTGAGGGTATCCTCAAGAACCCACCCCACCCCACCCCAGATCTCTCACTATACAAGACCCAATTGACTCATTACCAAGCCTTATTCCTAAACCTGCCCCAAATCCTATAAGTTCCCTCCTCAACCCTCAATTCAGACACCCTGTTGCTTCATCTGAACTTGTATATCACCCATGACTGTGTGGTGGTACTGAATCACATCTAGAACTTGAGGCCAAACTTGACAGAAATTCCATGTCTGGATGCAGAGATGGTCTACTTCATGATGGGAGGAGTTTTATTTAGAATGGAATCAAGTATGCAGATGCTGTGGTAGTCACAATGGGCTTCTGTCCTGCCACCTTGGACTTCAGCCCAGAAAGCCAAACTAATTGCTCTGACTCAGGCCTTCAAAACGACCAAGAGTGCAATTGCCACAGACAGCTGCTATGCCTTTCTATGGCTCATGTGCATAGACTTATCTACAAGGAGTGGGGCTACTAACAGCAGAGGGAAGAATCATCAAAAACAAAAACAAGGTCCTGGCTCTGTCAGAGGCAATGTTGCTGCCCCTCAAGGTAGACATCATCCATTTCCTGGGGCACCAAAGGGGCAAAGGAGCAAAAGGATACAGGCTAGCCACCAAAGCCACCACGAGGCTGTGCTAGATGCTATTACCACAGCCCTGATGGTCATGTTCCTGCCAGAACTTCCTCTGCACCCTCTATACAGCCAGGAGGATAGGAAGGATTAAACTAAATGTCAAGGACTCTATTGGAAGGATGGATGGCCCCATACCACAGATGATCACATAATCCTAGCTTTGTCAAACAACTTACCCACCAGATACATCAGAACACTCACTTAGGGCTCAGAACACTTAAAGAATTGCTGAGAAATGACAACTATAAAATCTTCCTTCCACCTGGGAAGAGTTAATTTCTCACGGTCCTGACTGTAAGGCAGTGAAGACCTTGGCTGAGGGACTAGGTAATCAAGGATCCAGGCTACAGGGACAGAGGCCAGGTACCAACTAGGAAACAGACTACACAGATATCAAACCAGGTCTATATGGATGTAAATATCTCCTAGTTCTTGTAGATACTTTTCTAGGCTGGGTGGAAGCACTCCCCACAAAGAAAAAATCTGTCAATGTGGTGGCTAAGAAGTTATTGGAAGAAATCATTACCGGGTCTGGGCTACCTACACTGCTGGAATCTGACAATGGACCAACCTCCATCCCTCGGGTAACATAGTCTCTTGTTAAAGTTATGGGAATGGATTAGAAGCTTCATTGTGTATATCATCTCCAGAGTTGAGGATAGGTAGAGTACACACATGATCAGAACCCATCCTTGAATATAGATGCAAATATCTTCAACTCCATAGTAACACCAGAAAACATACCTTTTATATATGCCCAGGTCATAATAACCCTAGTATGGCATAAAAGGCAAAATGCAAAGGCTCAGATACTTATTTTTGTGCATCTTGGGGATCTACAGAAACTATTGGCTAGCTGCCTTCCCCACCACCAGTAAAAATACTTTATCACAGTCAAAAGATATGAATCCACCTTGATAGGATATAGGACCATTAGGAGGATATACCAATTTGGTCGCTCCTATGGGACATCCCCTGGCTCCCAGGCTACCCCAGGTGGTTAATGTAACAATCTGATAATAGAATTACTGGCCAAGGAAAAGCCACCACTAGATGGGGCACTGGGGACTAAGGTTGTAAGCAACAGGCTATGACCTGGGAGTGTTAGTCACAATCCAACTCTTCACTCAACAGGTCGAATTCAAGAAAGGAACCCAAATAGACCAAAATCCAGCTCTACCCCGCCTTGAGGTACCACCTTAGGAGATAAGACCTACTAAAGGATCCAACACAGGTCCTGGGGCAACTCCAAATCAATCCATAGTCCCTACAACCCAGGAGCTGCAACTTTGATCTGGGTGTTGGGGCCTGCTTTGGCTCATTTATCAAAACGGCTCTAGGCTACTCTTCAAGGTTAATCCGTACCCCTGATTCACTCTAGATAATGTGTATGCACACAAGCTGTTTCACTGAATATGTCTGAGAGAGCTGCTTCACTGAACATTGCCTTAAAGACCTGTAACTTTAAAGAGCTGTAACACTGACATCCCTGGGGGAATCTCCTGGAGCACCCTGGCATTCCATACCATACTGGGATCCTGCTGACCCACTTCACTTCATCCTTTCCCACCTGGCATGATGTGTACCAAAGTCAGGACAAACCAAGGGAAGACATGGACCTCAGAACTCACTTCTACTCCATCCTTCCCTGTTCAGTGGACACCACAGGAAAGAAGTGGAAAAATGGAACCACAGCTTGTACCTGGAAGGTGGGACACAGCCAGCCGATGCACACCACAGGATATAACAAGTGGGAGTCAAAAGTCAAATTGATATTAACTGACATTTTTAAAAAACTTTTATGTCAAACACTGTTATAAATACTTAGAAGATGACATCTCATTGAATCCTCACACAACGCTGATAAGAAAATTTCTAACCTCAATCTAGTGATAAAGAAAATGAGGATAATTATTTACTAAAAAATACTAGAAAACCAATAGGGCCTGTGTCCTTGACACTAGACATCCCTGTCTCTACTACATAATCCAAAATGTCAAAGTCATTGTGGTAGGGTCTCAAAACAGAACACCTGTTCTCTCTGCAATAGGTCCATTTGATTTCTGGTTTATTTTGTCCCTTTGTGGTATTTATAATTTTGCTAAACAAATTGCGGTTTTTACTCATCTATAAAGATGAAGCTAGAAGTAACCCAGCTTCTGGTATCTTATCACTATAGTAAAATGCTCTTTTTAAATTAGTATTTTGCTCCTTTATTATGGTTTCCAATTTTCGGTTTGTGAGTGTGTGTGTGTGTGTGTGTGTGTGTGTGTGTGTGCTCATGTTCTTTGTTCATGTGATGTGCATATGGAAGCCAGAGGTCAACAGTATACGTCTCTTCTTACTTATTCTCTATACTGTCTTGCCTGACCAGCAAGCCTCAGAGATTTGCCTGCTTCTAGAGATCTACCCAGCACTGGGATGATAGACACACACCAGTATGTCTAGTCCTTATATGGTTGCTAAGGATCAAAACTCATGTCTTCAGACTTGTGTAGCAAGCACTTTATGGAAGGAGCCATCATTTCAGCCCCTTTACTGGATGCTTGTAAGCTTCTAGATGCAAGTTAATAACCATAAATCTATCCAACACTCTAGAGCTAGGACTTTGTTCTCTCCTTCCTGTACTACCAAACACTACAAGAGGGACCAGGGTGAAAAAAAGAAGCAATTTGATTTCATCAAAGTGAAATTTCATTTTTTTAAAAAATTGCAAACACACTTTCACACCCAAGCATCCATGACAGTTATAAGATAAGGAGGGAGTGAAGTATCTGGACTTAAGAGCCCAAAGCTAAGGCATCTCTGATTCACTCTTAGAAGCCATCGTCTTTCATGTTCTGGCCTCACAAGGCAAAAGCACTAGAAGATCCTCATGTCTAGTTTATTTTAAGCCTGAAAGGCCTTTCAGTATGTGAAGGCTTAAATATATAAAGACACAGATAAAGTGATACAGGAAGACCTTTACCCATTGTATCAGTTACTTTTCTGTTACTGTGATAAAAACACCATAATCAGGGCAACTTGACAGTATTGGAGCTTTGGAGTCATTGGAGCTTATGACTCCGGAGGGATAAAATGGTGAGGAGGTATGGCAGACAACAGCTGTATGGCAGGAGGGGGAGGCTGATAGCTCACACCTGAGTCCCCCAAGCAGCAAATAGAGAGAGAAAGCAAACAGCAAATGGCAGTGTTTGAACTCTCAAAGTCTGACTCCAGCGATGGACTTCATCAAGGCTACACCTTCTAAACTGCCCCCACCCCCAACAGTGCCACCAACTGGGGGACAAGTATTAAAGTTTCTGAGCCTCTGGCAGGCCATTCTCATTCAAACTGATATACTAGTAGAGTCAGCCAGCTTCTGAGCCCCATCAGCCAACCTACCTTCAGGGTCTTATCTAAAGTGGCCTGGCTCCATGTTAAATTTTATCTTCCTGAGTGGATTCTGCCGAGTGAACTTCTCTGGAAGAATTTTCCCATAACAGTCTGATGAGGACTGTAGCAGACAGATATGTCGCCACTGTCACATGGGGCCAGAGTAGAGTTTTAAAAACTTACAGAAACTCTTAACTGCTGTCTCACAGCTGGTACTCATGTAGCCAAGAGCTTTCCCAGGGTCACTTGGGCAGCATCCTGTAGAGCCCTAGATGATACCCCCTCCGTGTCCCACCATGAGTCAGATGACCCCTGAGGAACTGACATTTGTAAGCCTGTTCTCAGAGCTGGTGGCTTAATCCCTGCACCAAATATCAGCCTCCAGCAGTTACAGAACACAGCAGGCAAGTAGAATCTGGCATAAGACCCAGACCACCTGGGCAACCTTGGGGCTGAGTTCTCTGTGCAACCCCCTCTCCTGAGACCTTCAGCACAAAGAGGGGCAGCAATGAGAACCAGAAATGACATTTGAGCTTCAGCCTTTCCTAGGGAAATAAATTGCCGTGGAAAGATAAACTTGGAAAACTGATTTTTACCCCCCTGCCCCTGAATATCCCTTCAGAGGCTGAGACGTTCATATCACAAAAGCTGCATTTAGAAAGCATTAACTTGAAAGCCAGATTCAAAGAGCAGAAAAAAAATTTTTTTTAGAGTTACGGAATAAGCCACTAAAAGCTGGACTAAGAACCCGGCTTTGGGTAGGATCTCCTTTGTATTGGTGCAGGTCAGTTCAAATACAACAATGTGACACACTCACAGTGCTGGACAGCTTGGCTCCTTCCAGGGAGGCATGTGTCTGCTGCTGTTATTGTTGTTGTTGATGATGATGATGACTGAAGCATCAATGGTCTTTCCCAGATATAAATTCTGAGTGCTATAATTCTAACCAGGTAAGATAGTATCACTAGTGTAATAGTGGTTAGGATGTTTTGGGGTTAACCAACCGCTTTCTAATTGGACTGTAGGGCTGTTCCATTATAAATAATATGTTTATAAATAATTTATAAATAATATCTGGTCTTGTATACTTTGTCATAGCCCCTGGTTGGGGAGTCATAGGCTCTATGTACTAGTATTTTCTCTTCTTATTTTGTTCTAAGTGAACACCTGCTCAACTACCTCCTATATATTGATGTTTATACTCATACAATACTGCTTGTTGCAGTCCAGAACAGAGAATCTTATTTGCAGAAGGTAATGGTTAATAGAGAGATTCATAACTGGTTAGAAGAGCTGGGAATAAGGGAATGGTTGCTGATCACTGGAAAGAACATTTGTAGCTCCCTCTCCAAGTTTCAGGAGGAAATCACAAGAAAGGAAAGAGAAAGATTGTAAGAACTAGAGGAAGGAGAGGACATAACACACTCACTGTCTTCTAGATGTGGCATGGCCATCACAGTCACACAGAGCTGTTGCTACCCGCACAAATCAACAAAGACACGGGGGCAGAAGCATAAGTAGCTTGGAATAAAAAGGAAGCCAGCGAAATGGGAGAGGAATAAGAAAGGATATTGGGGGATTGCTGTAACAACACATAAAACATTCTACACACATATAAAACTATTAAAATTCAAATAGAGACCAAAAAAAGTACCTTTGTTTGGGTTTCTAGCACATATCCCTGAAGACATACCTCTAGGGTTTCTCCTTCCAGGATATGGAATCTTTTTCATTTCAAAATGAAAATAAACAGAATTTGAACAAAACAGGGAACAGGGGGATTTGTTGTTAATATTACTTATTTGTTATGTTGGGGAAAGCCATGTTATAGCAGGAAGTAGTAAAATATTTTGGTTTTGTAGCCCCAGAAGAAAGCCTTATGGTGATTATGTGAATGGAAGCAGAATATTCTGAAATGATTCTTGGAAACTCTTAGGGGAGGAAGTGCAGGAGGGAAAGAAGGAGAGAAGTCAACAAAGACTGGGTCCCTGAAGAAATCTCCAGCATAAGCAACCAAGGTCACGATTACCAGAGAAACCTCCTGACTAACGTAAATAGTCACTGAAGTCATCCCAGCTAAAGAGCTAAGAGGCTTGTTCATTTTTTTTAAAGAATATGATTTCCAGATCTTTCCATGGTCTCTTTCTGCTTACTGCACTGTGACTGCTTTCCAATCAGACTGTAGGATATCATCAATAACTATGTCTGGATCACTTCAGCGTGCGCTGCCCACTGGCTGCCTGAGTCCCATGGCAAGATAAATTCCCTCGGGTGCAGGATAGCTAGTGCTCCCAGTCAATACCCTTCAGCCAATGGATATGAATGTTGAGGAAATGAGAGGGCACCAGGAACAGCACTGTCACATAGCAAGAGCCCCTGCATGCATCTTGTGCTACGTGAGCATTTTGTCCCATTATCTGAAGTCAGAGTATCACAGGTCAACTGTAGAAGCTTTACACTGTGTTCCACACATGCACATTCCTGCATACGTGTCATGGCCCACAGTCATGGATGGCAGCATTTCTCAGTAAAATAAGTGGAAAGAATCGAAGGTGTCAGAAGTAGTAACTGTCCAACAAAAGAAGAACATGACTGGCTGCAAGAGAGCAGAGAGAGGTAGAAGGGATTGGAGTAAACTTTCTGCCTTGCATTTGTACATTATTCTTTGACAAAACAAAAGGACCATCTCTCACATGTTTGTGCCATCTGTGTTCCAACAGAGTCCTAACTATACTTGAGAACAAACACGTTGCCCCTGGGCAAAGATGAGATTGCATCCCAGCGTTAGAATTGGAATTGCGTTTCAAGGAGCCTCACAAAGTGTATGGTCTCAAATAACCACTCTCTGAACAGAAATGTAAGAAGAAAAACAGGCCTCGAGAAGGTGATAAATGGTCCATATATGATTTGGCAGCCACTCCATCGGTGGACATGGATGCAATTTACCACTGAACACATGGTTCTGTAAAATGAGAGCATGCTGCTAGTCACAGTGCAGCAAGTGGAAAGAGACCGTGGAAAGATCTGGAAATAATGTTCTTTGAAAATCATTCATGATTAAGAAGACATTAGCAAAGGGTTGTATTCAGATACATCTCAGCATTGTACAATGAAAAGTCTATCCCTGCTCCTCTAAGGTTCACATTTCCCTCCCCAAGATAACTTCTAACAATGGTATGTGGGCTTCTATTTAGACCCAATTGCATCCTCGCTCAGAGTCCATGTGTTGATTTCATAACAGTCATTATATTTGCATATGGGGCTTTTAAAGAGGGGCCGTTAACTTAAAATGAAGCCAATCAAGAAAGTCCTAACCTGATATGGCAGCTCCCCTTTGCAAAGTAATTAGACACACAGAGATAGGAGAAATATGAACACAGAAGCAAGACCACCTCCAGGATACAGTAAAAGAGTGGCCATCTGATCAGGAGTTCAAAAGAGAGTAAGGAGGGGCACATGGGAAGGTTGTGGAGGGAGCAGAGGGATGAGGGAATGATGTGACTATATTATCATCTCAAAAATTAAAAAAAAAAGGAAAAAAACCTCTCCATTTCCACTATTTAAACTCCACAGTCAAAGTCATTCTCTTATGGCACATCTAGTGCAGTGATATTACTTTCTTCAAGAACTCTTCTACATCTACTGAATATATAGCAATGCATAGAGAAGCATTTGGCTTGTACATAACAACTAACCAGTAGTACGCATTGCTTTCTGGCTTGTCATTGTCAATGGTTGGAAATGGTTTCTAATCCACATACAAGTGTGGAAGTGAATCTTTTGAATGGTATCATATCCTACAGTGCAGATGACCTGTAATTTATTCCCTTAGAGATTTGTGACAAGCAATTTAGCTTTTAACTACTGAAAACAGCATACCAATATCATACCTTGTTCTTTATCAATAGCTACAAGTGGACCTGAAGAATAATAACTGTATGTGATGGATATAGAAAGGACGCAATCATGCAGCCCCCTTAGAAGCACAGAGGAGGATCTATTCCTCAAAGCTTCACAAGTTTTGTATAGGTTCCAGCTTCAGTGTTTCAGCCCTTCATTTGACCTGCCTACCAAGCCAGTTAGAACACAGGAAACTACACAGGAGCCCCAACAGGTATCAGGGATTCTAAACCAAGTGCCAGCAAGAATAAAGAAAAGAACCATGAACTGCAAGGTTCTAAGAGGGGCGATCAAGACAGAGAAGAGTCAATACACATGCCCATATACATATATATGTATGCATACAAACATCTGCATAGATAGGGAGAGTCACTACACTGTAAGAAACTCAATGAACAATCCCCCTCTTTTCTCACACCTATTAGACTCTGTAATGCTAACCCCAAGCATTAACATTAGCAAATGTCATGATCATTCTGAACCCTTTGAGCACTAGCTACAAGCAGCCTAATAGAAAAAGGTGTTCTAGTGAGAACTTGCTACCAAGCCATGCAGATTTCCTAGGGCCTACCTTCTCATGCCTTTCAGGAGAATACTCCTTTCCTGGGAGGTTTATTTATTATAAGCACACAGAAAATGCTGTCTGTTCTTTTGTAAAGATGTTTCTATCTCGTAGCACACAGGTAAACTCTCCCACCTATTTCACCATGACATATTAGAAATAAATGCCAGCTATAATGCTAAAAGCATGAAGACTGGATGTAATGGCATGTCCACTGGCAATCTGTCCAGCCAGTCTGATGAAAATGAACTTCCCATTCTTATGAATCACCTTAATGCGCTCCCACAGAAGGTTTGCAGCAGCGTGTGAACATTTGTAAGGCCATGGCGCTGTAAAACTTGCTTTCCAGCTTTGAAATATTTATTACCACTCCTGTTTGCTCTGGAAACATTCACTGGCAAGTTCAGAGGAGGGGGTGAGTTCAGCATCCCTTCCTTTTAGTTTTAGAAAAGCCAGCCATGCACCACTGATCATACCAACAGACAAGAGACAAAGTAAGGGAACACTCCCTCTTGGTGGCTGCCACAATCTGAACAGCAAAGGTCTCTGTGTGAAAGTGTGTAAAGTCCCCAGCCCATTGTGCTGAGGCAAGCAGTTAGAATATATAAAGATGTCACTTGTCATATTAAGACAAGTCAGAAACCTGAACTACAGGCATTATTTCAAACCCTTCTGTAAGAGTTGAAACTGAAAGGAATTGTGTGCATTCACACGAGAAGATCTTCTGAGTATTGGCCTCATATTTTAGGCAATGGATTCATAGTTTAAGACAAGATCCTAGGTCACATTTGTTACTCGCAAGGCCTAGGATGGTGTGAGTGTACAAATGTTAGATGCAAAGTGTGCTAACTTAGTCTGTGAGGGCAACAGAGAATATCTCTCAATCTGCATGACACAAACAATGATACCTAAGCTCCCAGGGTTTTTGGTGGATTAATTGTACCACTGTGGGGTGAGCATTTGCAGTCTTCTCTACCCCTCCACCCAAGGAGTGAGAGAAGCTGGTAGAAAGTTCTGGCAAGAGCAGCACAGGCTGTCATGAGAAAACAAGTAATATAGAAACTGGGCTAGTTACAATGGTGACATACCAAAAATTGTTTCATCTTAGACCTAGAGAAAGACCTGAAAAAGGATTGGGGGTAATAAGTAAAACTCAGGAGCAGACAGACCTGCAGGCAAATATCAACCCTCACATAAGGTATCTTTGAACAGTTGTGTAACAGTCTTTAGCCTCTGTATTACCAAGTCCTCACCTGCACAATGGGTAATATCACAGTACTCACGCACAGATTTAAGTAAATATTAAATTATATAAGAAATCTCCCTATCTCTCTCTCTCTCTCTCTCTCTCTCTCTCTCTCTCTCACACACATACACACACACACACACACACACACACACACACACACACCTTCCACATTTTAAAAATCCCCAACCTTAATTACCATTATTCCATCACAGCTTGGTACTCTGTCCCAGTTTTTATGCTGTTAATACAGAGTTGTCCCTTCACTCCAGGGATGATCGCTATGTCAAATGTCATCTTTAGTTTCAAAAATACGACTCCTCTATAGTATGAACACTGCCAGATCTAAGAACACCAACCTCACTCAGGTAAATTTACTGCTAGGATTGCCATCACTGCGTCTTAGAAACACAGTCAGTGCACGCACAAAGGTACACCCTTGCCCTATTGGTGAGTCAAGGAAAGGGAGGAAAGAGCCCTTTGTTGCTCCCAAGGAAGGCAGATGGTGCCTTCTCTCCTGTTGACTATTTCTGCCACCATAGTCCTTTTCTTAATCTTTCTTCCTTTATCTTGAGAAATAAGTTTTCGTGCCCACAGGAAGGACTAGAACTCTCATATCTCCATCTCAACTATCCAAGCGCTGTGGTTACAGACATGTGCCACTAAACTTGGTTATGAGTAGTTCTCCTACTAAGTATTTTCATAGGAATTATAAGGTAAAGATGTTGGTGAAAGACAAGGCACAGTTGGAATGTGAGGTGATGTAATTGCTTAAACAAGACAACCAGACTTAATTTTGCCATCCACTATGTGACTTTGGGTTAATCACTATCTCTTCATCTACAAAATGCATAAAATAGTTGTTCCATTGATCTCACAGTTCCACTAAGTCTCAACCATAAATGAAAAATAGAGAAAAATATGCCTAAAAATAAAAAACACCTGTGGCTATTTAGAATTGCCATTTGCCCTAATTAGGGCATTTGTTTTGGCCACTATTAGCCTGCAGCTCAATGGGGGTACCAGGAGGCATGGGTTACATGGGATGTTCTAAATGAGCAGAAGTTTCAGCCCAAGATCCTACCGAACTCCCCTGAACACACCAAATTTTGATGGGAAATGTAACTATAAGGCTGACCTCTCTTTACTGGAAAAGCCCACCCTTCAACATGTTGGGATTCTGGAAAGGAGGACCAACACATTGATCCTAAGTGCTGCTCCAGGTCTACATTGCCTCTCTAGATCCACAGATGAGCTCTTAAGAGCCTCCTTCTAATGCTCAAATATCAGCACTTTCATCAATGGGAGGGGAGACCCCTGGTCCTGTGAAGGCTTGATGCCCCAGTGTAGGGGAATTTGAGGGTGGAAGACAGGACTGGGTGGGTAGGGGTTGAAGCACCCTCACAGAAGCAGGGGGAGGGTAGATGGGATAGGGGGTTTCAGCGGGGGACTGGGAAAGGGGGTAACATTTGAAATGTAAATAAAGAAAATATCCAATTAAAAAGAAAAAAATGTCAGCATTTTCACCATGCTCTCAGCCCAGAGGGGAAGGCTCTGCAGCCAACAGCACTCCTGAAGAGAGAGGTCAGCTTCCTCACTCCTCAATCCCAAAGTCTATATCAAAGACTATTTCCTCCAGCCCTGCTCATCTTCCCACCTGTATAGCTACTTATTTCCTGGTTATGACACAATACTGTGACAGAGCAAGACAATGCAAAGGTTCTTCCATCTTGTTTTCTTGCTGAGGCCATTTCAGATTTCACTAGAATTTGATCTCCTTGATGGAGAATCCCCCTCAAAAGTTACCCAATTCTATTCTAGGAACCCAACATCAGGATGTCCTAGCTAACTTATTCCTTTGTATGGAACCTCCCACAGCTAACTGCTTATCTTAGCTTCTGTTAAATTGCTAGTTTCGATGAAGTGCCAGCCCCTATCCTAGAAACCGTTGAGTGAGATTCCAGGATGTAGTTTCTTGCCTTCATAAACAGCATGTTCTGGACACCTAAAGCCACACCTAGGTCCCTGAATACCTAGACATTGTTGCAGCCAGCTGTAATAAAGACTTTCAATTGGCTACAAACTGCCTCTGAGTCGTCATCTCTGGTGAGCTCCTCATAGCAATGCGTGACAAATTCAAGTTAAGGAAGAGAGTGTTTACCATGGCTTACAGATCTAAGAGAGAGAGTCAACGATGGTAAAAAGACTCAGCAGTGGGAACACAAGAAAGCTGGCCACATTGCATCCACTGTCGAAAAGAGAACTAATGTCAGTGCTCACTTTGCTGTCTGCCTTTTTTATGTAGCTCAGTACCTTTGCCCATAGAACGGTCCCACACACAAGGCAGGTGAATGTTCCCATCTAAATACTCCCTTGCAGGCTGGGGTGATTCTAGGACTTGCCATTTGATGATCAATATTAATGTCACACTACTCTACTGTCAAGTCCTCATCTTGCATGAGAAATACTGCCTCTAAGTCACACTCAAAATGCCAAGCCTAGCCGAGTTTGCAAACTTCAGTGCATTTCCTAGCTTACATAAAAGTGATGGCTAAACTGTTGGGTTCAGGAACTGCAGAGGACCAGGAGCAGCCTTCTCTAAAGTCATCTGACTCCCAGAGTTTCTGCTCTAAAATAAACATGAGATGCCTATTAATCCTCTGTTTGCTTCCTGTGTCGGACAGTAACAAGTGGTCAGTATGACCCCACTCGAAAGGAAGCTGAACAAAACAAAGAGAAGTCAGAAAGGGAGGATGCTTTCTCTTTAAGTGCTTTTCATCTTTTCTCTTTCTATCTTTTGCAAAATGCCTTTGGAACAAAGACTGTGATGGGCAGGCGAAAGGCCAATCTTACCCAGCAATGATACCACTGTTGTTACCGGGACCCATCCAGGAAGCTCCAGAGAAAGGACCACTTGCAGGACCAAGAAAGCAACAAAAGGCTGGAGGCCACACCATGCTGTCTTCAAATGACAGTTATTATTTGCCTGTATTAGCTAAAGCTGCTATTTTTTTTTTTATCCCCAGTCACTGTGGTCTTTGTTGTCTTCCCTGCTGTGGTCTGCCTTCCTGCCACAGTTAGAAGAGCTGGCTGCTCCTTCCCTAAATGTCACATGGAGTCTCTCTAAGGGGAAAATAAGGCACAGCTCTCAGCAACCCTGCAATCTCAGAAGCACTGGAGTTCCATGCTCACCTAGCAAGGCACATGACCCAGGACAAAGGCCCGCTGAACCCTCTCTGATTATGGTTGTCAGTATTCACACACATGCAGCCTGGCTTTTCAACATCCAACCCCGGGAAGGGACTAAAGTGTCATGGAAACAAAGCTTGTCATACAGGCTCTGCCCCAATTTTGAATTTTTATTGTAGCTTGTTACAAAAAAAAAAAAAAAAAAAAAAAAGAGTTTAGCTCTAGAATCTGGAGAGTTCCTGTTAGACCATTAAACCTTTACACCTAATCTTTATGTCAAAAGTTAAAAAAAAAATTCACAGCCATTCCCTGAGAACCCACAGGCCAGGCCAGCCAAGGAAGCAGGTAAGCTAACTGCAGATCTTTACTACCCCAGCTCCAAGTCAAATCCCCAGAAGAGTCTCATTCTCAGCTCTTTATCAGAACACTTGCTGCAGTCTCCCTTTCCTCTCTGACCTCCATTTCCAACGGATCAAATGGACCTTCTTCTTCAGTTCCCCCAACCCCTGTTCATTGCTTATCTCAGCCCCCAACTCCAGTAATTATTCACTAGGAACCCAAAGGCCAGTCCAGGGACATATGGGGGTGCTCAGGAGCAGGTAGACTAACTGAAAATCTTCACATCTCTTTCCTCTCCTCTAATCCAATACCTCTCAGTCTTATCCCAGCGGTGTAGCTGACCAACTGGTGTGGCATCCACTCCCTTCTTGCCCCATCTCTAACAGATCATTTAGACCTTCTTCTCCAACCTTCTTTCCCCGGGTCATTGCTGTTTTCTGGCACTCCATGGAACGCCACAAGCTACTCAGGCCAGGGAAGCAGGGAGGCAACTTTCAGATCTTAACTCTTCCTCCTTTTCTCCAAATTCCATCCCAGCTGCATTTGATATAGTGATAAAAAGAACATAGTATTGACACAGAAACATAGACATTAGTCAATAAAATAAAATGAAGACCCAGACATAAATCCACAAACCTATGGACACCTGATTTTTCATGAAGGACTGGAACCATACAGTATTGTTCAAACTGGACAGCTGCATGTAGAAGAATCTAAATAGATCCATACTTATAACCCTGCACAAAACTCAATTCCAAATGGATCAAAGACCTCAACATAAAACCATATACGCTGAACTTGATAGAAAAGAAAGTGGGGAATAGCTTTGTACTAGTTGACTCAGGAAAAGACTATCTGAATAGAATGCTGTTAGCACAGAACTAAGATTAATAATTAATAAATGAGACCTCAGGCTGGAGAGATGGCTCAGTGGTTAAGAGCACTGAGTGCTCTTCCAAAGGTCTTGAGTGCAAATCCCAGCAACCAGTGGTGGCTCACAACCATCTGTAATGAGATCTGACGTCCTCTTCTGGTGTGTCTGAAGACAGCTACAGTGTACTTACATATAATAATAAATAAATTTTTTTAAGGCTCTTTAAAAAAACAAATGAGACCTCATTAAACTGAAACCTTCTGCATAGCAAAGGACACCTCACTGGGACAAAACAGCAATTTACAGAAAGGTAAAAGATTTGTACCAACCACACGTATGATAGAGGACTAATACCCATATCCAAAATATATATTTAAAAAAACTAAAAAGATACTAGATATCAAGAAAACAAATAATCCATTAAAAAAAAAAGATAAGGTACTTATCTAAACAGAATTCTCAAAAGACAAAACTTAAATGGCTGAGAAACATTTAAAGACACGTTCAACATCTTTAGCCATCGGGCAATTGTGAGTCAAAACTGCTTTGAGAGTTCATGCTCCACCTGTCAGAATGGCTAAGACCAATAAAGCAGTGATAGGTCATGCTGGTGAGGATGTGGAGCAAGGTGAGCACTTGTCCTTTCCGGATGGGATTGCAAACTTCAACAGTCACTATGGGCATCCGTGTGGTGGTTCCTCAGGAAGAAAGAAGCTGATCTACCTCAAGATCAAGATTAAGCTATACCACGATTGGGCCTATAGCCAAGGAGGCTCTATCCTACCACAGAGACACGTGCTCAGCCATGTTTGTTGCTGCTCTATTCATAATAGCCAGAAATTGGAAAAACCTAGATGTCTCTCAACAGAAGGAGGAATACAGAAAATTTGGTACCTTTACACAGTGGAATATTACTCAGCAATTAATAAAAGGAAATTCTCAGGCAAATGGATGGAAATAGAAAAAAAAAAAAAAACCCGAGTGCAGTAGCCGAGACCCAGAAAAACAAATATGGTATATATTTGCTTAAAAGGGCCATTAGCTTTCAAGTCAATGATAACTAACCTACTATCTATAGAACCACAGAATAAAAAACTAGTGGCCAACACATATGTCTTCCTAGGAAAGGGAAATAGAATAGATAGTTATGAATGGATGGGAGGAATGGAACAGGATTATCAAGAGAAGGGAGGAGAGACAGGGAACATAGAAAGAATACATACAGAGATGGGGGGAGGAATTAAGGACTTTATGAAAACCTAATATATTATATGCTTCCTAAAATATATACAAATATAATATCAGTTATCTTGGTCACTATTTGATTGCTATGAAGAGACACCATGACCAAGGCACTTATTATAAGAGAAAGCATCTAATTGGAGGCTTGCTTACAGCTTCAGAGAATTATTCCATTAGCATCATGACAGGGAGCATAGTGACATTCAGACAGGTGCCGGAGCAGTAACTGAGGGTGCCTTCCATAGGCAGAGAGAGAGAGAGAGAGAGACAGAGACAGAGACAGAGACATAGAGACAGACAGAGAGACAGAGACAGAGAGACAGACAGAGAAACAGAGACAGAGAGACAGAGAGAAAAAGACAGAGAGAGAGAGAGAGAGAGAGAGAGAGAGAGAGAGAGAGAGAGAGAGTGCGAGCGAGCCTGGAACAGGCATGAGCTTTTGAAACCTCAAAGCCTACCCCCAGTGACACACTTCCTCCAACAAATCCACACCTACTCTTAACAAGGCTATACTTCCAAATTCTTGTAATCATTTAAACAGCTCCATTCCTGTGTGACTAAGCATTTAAATATATGAGCCCATAGGGGCCATTCTTATTCGAAGCACCATGGTGATCGAGATGAAATCACTAAGTAATGGGAAAACAGAACCAAAACTAGACATTCCTTACCACCAAATAAGCTTCCAACCCTAGGGTTGGGGTTCATATAATAAAGTTGCTGGGAAAAGTGGGCCCAGGAGAGCCTCCAAATAATCCAAGCTATTGCAAAGACTCTAGATTGCTCACCACAGACTGACAGCAAAGCACCCTTGCTGAAGACAGCACCGATACCACTCACTGAACATGGAAAACTCAAGTTTGTGCCTACACAGAGCCTTCACCCCAACGTGCTAGAGCTTTTGGTATAGGGCGGTCCTAGACATGATCTGAAAGGGGAAGTGTAGATACCAAGCTAGCCACAAACCCTTGGATCTACAATTGGGTTCTGCCTGCAAGATACCCTAGTGCAATGGGAGCAGAAAGTCTGTGGGGGGAACCAGTTAATATCTGACTTGACTTAAGGCCACTTGATGAGTTAGAATACATACTCAATACTGCCTGTAGAACTAAGAACCTGAGACCAGTGGTCCAGAGACCTAGGTTAAAACCCAATACCACTGTGCTAAAACCAACAAACAAAAGTAATAATAAAATGGCACCTAGTGACATTCTGCCATACAGATAGATCAGTGCCTCGCTCATCCATCATTAGATGGATGGCTTTCTTCCACAGATAGGCACAAATACAGAGATCTACAGCCAAATCTCTGTAGAAAATGAGAGACTTTGAAACACTCATCAATAAATGGGATGTCTCCATCAAATTTCACCCCCTTGGGGCTCAAGAAACCTCACGGAAGAGGAGTCAGAAAGAGTGTAAGAGCCAGAGGGGATGAAGCACACCAAGAAAACAAGGCCCTGTAAGTCAACCATATTGATGCACATGTTAACTCACAGATAACTAAGGCAGCAGGCACAGGGCCTACACAGGTCTGCACCAGATGGGATCCTAGAGCTAAAAGACGTGGTCACATACACCCATCCCTAGTCCTGAAGCTATCTCCAGTTGATAAGCACTCACAAATAAAAATGTAGTTTTGTCCAAGGGAGTCTTAATGGGGAGAGAAATTACTCCTATAGGTAGGCTGAATGTCCAGTAGTACATGGCCAACAGGAAACAAATGCAAATGACATCTTTGAATGTTCCTTATTATATACTGTATCAGCACTTTTCCTGTCTCCTCTCCTCTCCTCTCCTCTCCCCTCCCCTCCCCTCCCCTCCCCTCCCCTCCCCTCCCCTCCCCTCCCCTCCCCTCCCCTCCCCTCCCCTCCCCTCCCCTCCCCTCCCCTCCCCTTCTCTCCCCTTCTCTCCCCTCCCCTCTCCTCCCCTTCTCTCCCCTTCTCTCCCCTCCCCTCCCCTCTCCTCCCCTCTCTTCTCCTCTCCTTCTTTTCTTTCCTTTTCTTCTTCCTTTCTTCTTCTTTTGATAGATGTTATTATGTTTTATTTTATCATATTATTTTAAATTTTTATTTATATATTTTTCTTCTTGCTTTTTCCCCTACAGGTCCTTGGCATACATATCATGCCTTCCAGTTCTGTGTTATTTTAGGGATTCCTGAGTGTACGAACTTCTTTTGCCTTCTCTTGGCCTCTGTCCCTCTATTTGTTTGCTTTGTCCTATTCTGATGTGTTAGTTTTTGGTTTGTGTTAATATATTTTATTATTATTGTTTAGAAGCCTGTTTGTTTTCTAATGATAAACAGATCAGGGGAAGATCCAAATGGGAGGAGAGGTGGAGAGGTACTGGGAGGAGTTAGGGAGGGGAAACTGTAATCAGAACATGTTACTCTGACAGGAAAAAAAATCTATCTTCAATAAAAGGGAAAATATGCTCACAGTTTAGAAACAGAATTTTGAGCTGTCCAGTCCCATGGATCTGGTGTCAGATAGACCAGGGGTGTCCTTCCTTCTCCCAGAGCTCACTTCTCAGACACCAGTTCTCAGGACTGGAACCAAACAGGCAAAACCATTCCCTCTACTCCTGCTGTCTGTGTGCCCTGAGACAGAGACAATGTGAGTCGGGCCAGGCCTGCTCACACCAGGAATGCTTGGGAAGATGCCTCAGCCAGAAGAAAGCTTTCTGTGTGATCCATGCACACGACCACAAGAGCAGGCTGTGAAAGAGCACCCATATGGTGTTGATGGGACCTCATAATGCAGTTGCCAGCTGCCGGTCCTTACAAGAAGGTTGAAGGGCTGTGTCATAGGAATATCTGAGTATCTAAGCAGATGTTCAGTGACGGCATTCATAGTCAATTAAACTTCATTTTTCAGCATTGAAACTAATTTTGTACTTCTAATTATTCTAAAAAAATGCATGCCTATAGGAAAGCAACTTAAACAACCAGGAATAAAGTAAAAACATTTTCCAAATTCTTCCGCTAATGAAAACACCATATTTTGTCATGTACCTTCCAGTATTTTCTCTGTACATGTATATTGTTATTGTTGTTTTTTAAGTAGAATAGTAACAATGTATAATACAAGCACTTATTTGATTCTAAAGAAAACTTTGAAACAACTTAAATCTCCAAGTAGGAAAATGGTAAGTGAAATTCTAGGAATACAATAGGCACAATCCCTTCTGCAACACAAAAGACCACCACTAGCAATGTAAAGTGATAATTAGCAATATAATAATGAAAAAGAATAACAAAATTATAGAACATTAAAAAAAATGTCGCAAAGTTCAGCATCCAAAAATGCCTTAAGCTGCACATCTGTTACACATATGTAGGGGACCTAGGTCCATCTAGTCCATGTATGTTCTTTGGTTGTTGGTTGAGTCTCTGTGAGCACCCATGGGCCCAGGTTAGTTGGTTCTGTTGATCTTCTTATGTTGTCCTTAACCCCTCTGGCTCCTTCAATCCTTCCTCTCACTCTTACAAATAACTCCCTGAGCTCTGTCTAATGTTTAGCTGTGGGCCTCTGCAGCTGCTTCCATTAGCTGCTAGATAAAGCATCTCAGATGACAGTTGTTCCAAGCTCCTGTCTGCAAGCATAGCAGAGAATCCTTAATAGTACCAGAGGTTGGCTCTCTCATATAGAGTGGGTCTCAAGTTGGATCAGTCATTGGTTGGCCATTCTCTCAATCTCTGCTCCATCTTTATTCCTGCCTATTTTTAAAGCAGGAAAAATTTTTGGGTTAAAGTTTTTTTGGGTGTGTTTGTGTCTTTGGGTGTGTTTGTCTTATCCTTCCACTGGGAGTTCTGCCTAGCTTTGGGGGATGGTCACTTCAGACTCCATATCCCCTTCTAAGTAAGATTCAAGCATCTTTTCTTGGACCCTCCTTATTACTTAGTTTCTTTGAATCTGTGGGTTGTAGCACAGTTAGCCTGCATTTTGTGGCTAATATCCACTTATAAGTGAGTACTAACCATTTGTGTGTTTCTGGATCAGGGTTACCTCATTCAAGAGGATATTTTAGTTCTTTTCATTTGCCTGAAAATTTCATGATGTCCTTATTTTTAATAGTTGAGTAGTATTCTATCGTGTAAATCAACCACATTTTTTATCCATTCTTTGGTTGCAGGACATTTGGATTGTTTCCAGTTTCTGGGTATTACAAATAAAGCTGCTATGAACGTAATGGGACACGTGTCCTTGTGGTTTGGTAGATCATCTTTTGGATATTGGCTCTGGAGGGTATAGCTGGGTCTTAAGTTAGAGCTATTCCATATTTCTGAAAAATCACAAGATTGATTTCCAAAGTGGTTGCACAAGTTTGCAATCTCACCAGCAATGGAGGCCTGTTCCCCTTGTTCCACATTCTTGCCAGCATGTACTGTCACTTGAGTTTTTGATCTTAGCCATTCTGATGAGTATAAGATGTAATCTCAGAGTTCATTTTGATTTACATTTCCCTGATGACTAAGAATGTTAAATACTTCCTTAAGTGCTTCTTGGTCATTATAGATTCCTTTGTTGAGAAATCTGTTTGGTTCTGCATCCCATGTTTTCAGTGGGGTTCTTTGGGTTGTTTGAGTTTAATTCCTTGAGTTCTTCATATATTTTGGATATTATCCTTCTCTTGGATGTAGGGTTGGTAAAGATCTTTTCTCACTCTGTAGTCTACTGTTTTGTCCTGTTGATGGTGTCCTTTGACTTACAGTAGCTTTTCATTTTCATAATGTCCATTCATTCATTGTTGCTCTTAGTGTCTGAGCTGTTGGTATAGGAAGTTGAATAATCCTGATAGGTCTTCCCCTATATGTTACTTGGCATTTTCCCCTTACAGCTTTTAATATTCTTTCTTTGCTCTGTATATTTAATATTTTGACCATTATGTAGGGGGAGGACTTTCTTTTCTGGTCCAATCAATTCAGTGTTCTCTAGGCTTCTTGACTGTTTATAGGCATCTTTTTCTTTAGGTTGGGGAAGCTTTCTTCTATAACTTTATTGAAAATATTTTCTGGGCCGGAGCTGGGAGTCTTCTCTCTCTTCTCTTCCTATTATTCTTAGGTTCAGTCTTTTCATAGTGCCCCAGTTTTCCTGGATGTTTTATGTCAGGAACTTTTTAGATTTAACATTTTCTTTGACTGATGTATCAATTTCTTCAATCATACCTTCTACACCTCTTCATTTTAAATCTAGCTTTTTTTGGACCTCCTTCATGATTCTGTTTCTTCATAATCAGCTGCCAAGTCATAGAAAAAAGTGGGTTTTTTTCTGATTATAGTATGATTTTGTTCCACCCACCCATACACTTACCAGAGATTCTGTGGCAGAAAACCAGAATAATTGCTTTCCAAGAAGTTTCTCTATTTCTTTGTGGTTATCCTGAACAGTAGTGATATCTAGTGATATGCAATGGCTGCCACTAGGCAATTTTGCCCACCAGCTTCTAGGTACATGCACCCTCCAGTGTGTGGTTGTTACAGTGGTTCTAGCCAAGGCCCCTAGAACTCCTCAGCAACACTCCACTGCTGGTCATGTGTTAAGCTCATTTCCCATCAAGCTTAATATCAGACACCCTGTTCATTGGCAAGTAGGGGTATAGGGGGCACAAATCTTCTTTTATTATTATTCTCTTCCTTGACTCTAGATTAAAAGCTATTATTTCTAAATTTGGTTCAAATTATTAGCATAGTTTCTCCTTACTGCTACACCCTGACAAATATACTGAATGAAAAATAAAAGATACAGGAGGAGAGTGATTCCAAAGTTCATTAATCAACTTTAAATATTACTAACAAAGAAAACATGAGACAAGTGAAAGTCAATTGAATTTTACCGAAAGTAAAATCTTCTTAAACAAGGTCTTACTCTGACGGAGAGTGGACCTCCATGCTCTGTTGCAGCAACCTGGAGGAAGACAAAAAGCACACTTGGTCTCTCTCTCTCTCCCTTTCCCTCTTTGCCTGTCTGTCTCTCTCCTAACCCTCTCTCTCAGTCTTGCTCCCTCCTTCTCTTGCTCTCTTGCTGTTTTTAATTATACTAACCCTTTTAGGAGAGACTAGATAAAACTTTTGTGTAAACAATATTCCATGTGGCCATCATAGTTTGACTCTTTGTCTCAGCACAGACATGTAAGTCACAACATCCGGCTCATTGAAGAAAGATCCTTTTTTTCTTGTTTTCTCATTTGTCATTTGTCTCTTTAATCGCAGTGAAGCCATCTGGTGTGCCGTTGGTGGCTGTGAACAAGCAATTAAGATTCTCAAGACAATACAATCCACTGGGGAGATTACAGTGATGTTTATCAGGATGGTGATACAAAAGAACTGTGTACGCTGCTTAGCCAAGATCCCATGAACCAAACCAGTGAAAAATCAAACAAATCCAGGAATACATAAGAGGGGCGCCATTCTGGTTTAAGAGAAGTTACCTGTTAACTTTTATAGCTACATTTCTACGTATCAGAGGCATCTGTCTAGGGATACTAGAAAGAGATATGTATTTATGAATTCTTCTCATCTTGGCCCTATAGCATAGTGTATAAGGCTATTTGGGAAAGGGGAAAGTCTAGATTTGTATTTGGTAGCTACGGCCTTAGATATAGGACCACTCATAGTAGCTAATGTCAAAAAGAAATCACTTCTCATGTATTCAACCTTGGCCCACAAGATGTGACTTAATACATATTAGCCATCCAGCAAGGCTAACATTTGCCAGTCAGATTCTTTTGATCAAGAATGTAGGTTTAGGGGTATGGACTAACACAAATCTTGTCACTGGTTATAAAATGGCAATGACACCATCAAAACCCATCATCTCTTCCTTGGCCTTTCAATCTCCATATTTTGAGCTATATTTGAGAGCAGAAAGATTCTATTTGGGGGATATGCATAAGAATCCCACTTTGGTGAGTTTTATTTATGGAGGAATTAGTTGAAACAGAGGCATTGGAGTTTCTAACCCCCTCCTAAAAATGATGTTGAGTTATTACATATTGGACATCTGTCAAAATGGATAGGTAACTAGGCATCCTTGCATTGCTGTATTTAAGTTCTCTTTTTGCTACACGGTCTCCATTTAATACAATAAATGGATCTGGTCATCCCAGTCCACTGATGGGTTATATTAAAACAAAACAAAAATAAATGGATGTAAAAGCTTAACTCCATCGGCAAGACCAACTGTAACGCCCACATTTGGAATTCTGGTAAATTCAGTCACAACTCATACTAAAACGGCTCTAATACCATAGGAAGGTCTGGATTTGGTATGGCTAGCCCAATATTCAGTTAGATTCTCCACAGAAGTCTTTGGCTAGGGAATTATAATTTCTCATTATCAGACCATTCACAGTAGAAAGAAGAAACAGGAGAGATCAAAGAACAGGGGTTTCATGATGAGAAGAAGAGAAATCTTGACCTGTGACCTTGGGGAAACTATCTGTATTCAGGATGTCATCTGATTCAGCGGAGCAATCTCCGGGGTCAGCTGTAAATTAAGATTCCCCACTGGGATTCAGTTCCAGAAGTGTGGAGGGTTGCCCTTGAGTTGAAATTATTAGACCCAAGGCTCAGAGTCCTGGAGCTCTGCTATAGTATATAAATGATGAGGAGAACCTGGCGTGGGGCATCACATCAAAGACAGCCTTCTTTTATATCATTTTCCCACAAGACTCAGGCTCAAGGATCCAGGTCCTGGAGATCTGACCCTCAGTTGGTGGGTTATACACGTTCCTTTTATTTGATGTAAATATGCACGGGGAAAATTAATCTTGACCTTGAGGTATCAGAAATTCCAAGTACAGGAGATACAAAATATTCAATCATTAAGCTGAAAGGTCTTTGGGTATGAATTCATAAAGTGTCAGCTGGTCCTTTAAAAATGAAGGATAGACCCAGTTGCTATTTAAAAACCAGTGCAAAACTTGGGCAATCAATTCATTCCACTGACTTTGCTGGTTTTATTCTTAAATTACCATTTCCTCTCCATTTTTCCAGAGACTAAAGGTAGTAAAGACAATGTTCTCGATGAGGCTACTGTATCTTAACACCTATTGAACCAGTTTATAATTTGCCCAGGAAAATTGGTCTCTCTCATTGGAAATTTCCTCAGGAAGCCATCATAAAGAAAATGCTTTTGCAAAAATTAATTTTGCTTGCAGAATTAGCCACCTAGCATGGAATGGCCTCAATGCATCCTGCAAACGGACACAGAAATGAAAAGAACACGCTGATAACCCACAGAGGGGAGCAGATGAATAGTTGAAATGGATGTTTGAATGTGCTGCCAGGTGGTACAGAGGCACTACCTAAAATCTTAATGATTTTTTTCCAAGATTCTGAACCTGACTAATCAGATGTTAGTTGTGAAACATGTTTTCAACTTTACTATAATTAATTCACCAATATTTTTTCATAAATCTGTGAGTTCTTAATACTGTGAATTTAAAGGCCACTACCAGTGTTAACTTTTCACCTTGAGATGTACTAGTTTTTCCTAATTCTATACCTAGCACTGATCTGTGAATAAAATATTATATATCATTTCATCTGAATCAGTCTTATGAAGTTTATTCAAATTGTGTATCTCAGCATATCCATTATTGGCTGTTTTAGTACAAGAATTTATCACAGCATTTTCTTTCTTTTTTCATTGGATATTTTCCTTATTTACACTTCAAATGTTATCCCCTTTCCTGGTTCCCCCCACCCCCTACTTCTATGAGGGTGTTCCTCTACCCACTCATTCCCTTCTCCCTGCCCTCAATTCCCCTACACTGGGGCATCTATCAAGCCTTCATAGGACCAAGGACCTCTCCTCCCATTAATGCCTGACAAGGCAATCCTCTGCTTACATATGCAGCTAGAGCAACGTGTACTCTTTGGTTGGTGGCTTAGTCCCTGGGAGCTCTGGAGGGTGGGGTGGGGTCTGATTGGTTGATATTGTTGTTCCTCCTATGTGGGTGCAAATTCCTTCAGCTCCTTGGGTCCTTTCTCTAACTCCTCCATTGGGGACCCAGCGCTCAGTCCAATGGTTTGCTGTGAGCATCCACCTCGGTATTATTTGTAAGGCTCTGGCAGGGCCTCTCAGAAATGGGCATAGTATTACCTGAGGACCCAGCTATACCATTCCTGAACATTTTCTTGATATGCACACTCAGTTCCATGAATGTGAGTTTTAACTTTGATAGATAAAAAATTTGCAATAACAGGACAGCAGTAAAGAGTTTACCTACTTGAGGTTAATTTTTTTTGAAATGGCTCACCATCGGACAAAACCATCTCTGTCACCATCATGAGCCAAAAACACAAACAAACAAAAACAAAACAAAATCCCTCCAAAGGCATGCTTGCAACCCATATAAATATTTACTGTTTATTCCTTTTAGCTACATGACAAGGAGAATTGAGCTCAAAAAGTTCTACTGATTGAGCTGACTTAAATCGATCTTTTCCTGTGGGTTCTGTTGTGTAGTCACAGAATATGCTCCTTGGAGTTTTCTTTAGTAGTTTTACCAAACGATCCATAAACAAATAGTACCAGCTCAGGATCATCCAATGGAACAACTTCCAAATCAATGTGTAGAGTCTACTGCTGTGATGCCTCATTGGTGCTGCTGAGGTTTTTACCATGCCTGCATGAGGGAAGTAAAGGAGCAAGGTCAAATAAATGGCATTTATTTAACTAAAACTCCATTTATCTGAATAAAATTGCATTTTAGAGAAAGACTAAGATGAAGGCAAGAAAGGAAATTCTTCAGGTGTTGCTGAAATGTGCTGAAGTTGACTAGAATTTCATAAAATTTCCACATCATGTAGAATTTTCAAGAAACACTCATGCCCTGACATGATGTCAGATGAGAACTCTATCCATGTTCTCTCTCTACTACTGCTCTGAAAGAAGGTGCCTCTGCTACTGGGTGTAATGGCAGCTATACTATGCTCTAAGCTTGTCCCCTCTCCATGCTTGTGGACAAGAACCCTTTAATGCCTTATTGTTGTGTTCATTAACAAATATGGTTTAAGATGATCAAAAGCTTGCTTCTACAGATCACTAGGAATATATATATATATATATATATATATATATATATACATATACATATACATACACACACACACTTTTATTCTCTTTTCTTTTCTTTTCTTTTCTTTTGGAGCTATCTGTTCCTTTATTCTCAGATAGATTCTTTATTTATCTGATTTATTTATTTATCTGATTCTTTATTCTCAAGATTCAAGGTATGGCTCCTCTGATATCTACCTTGGTGAACTAGTGAGTTGATTTAGGGTACTTACAGGAGTATGGAAGAAGGACTACTTACCAGAGTACCAGTGGCTTTAAAATCAGCTACATCTGATAGGAACAGATACAGGAGACACAGCTAGACATTGCATGGAGAGAGAGAGAGAGAGAGAGAGAGAGAGAGAGAGAGAGAGAGAGAGAGAGAGAGAGAGAGAGAGTCTAAACTGGAGGTCTCCATAAAATCTTCCCCCATTTGAGCTCAAAGAAGCCTGCAGAAGAGGAGGCAGAAGAGGAGGCAGAAAGACTGTTAAGAGCCAGAGAGGGTGAAGGACACCAGGAGAGCAAGGCCCCCTGAATCACCTAAGCAAGACACATCTGAGTTCTCAGAGTCTGATGCAGCAAACAAAAGGCCTACACAGATCTATGCCAGGTCCTTGTAAAAGAAATTCTGGAGTATTTTCTTTGTCCCTTTTGCCCTAGTCTAGCCAGTTTTAGCTCCTGAATACATGACACAAAGACCTGCTATTTTTATTAACAACAAGCAGCGGGCACTAAGCTGGGCAGGTTCTGAGCTGTTCTAACCTGATTAGTCTACAAATAGCCAGCCACATGGTCCTTGCTTACTCTGGTCCATGTGCGTCCATGCCTGTTCTCCCATTGTGACTTCATGGTAAATCCTCCTGGTTCATCTCTTCACACCTTCTCCTCCTCCTTCTTCCTCTCTCTCTCTCTCTCTCTCTCTCTCTCTCTCTCTCTCTCTCTCCCTCCCTCCCTCCCTCCCTCCATTCTACAACCTCAGGGAGTGGCCTCTTGAGTCTTTTAACCTTCTGTGCTTCCTGAATCTTGTATTACATCAGCTTTCTGGACATGATGAGTTTTGTTAGCATCTTGACTCTTGTGAGGCTTGTTACTTACTGCAGGAGGAAATGTTCTAATTCATATGAAAAGAAATACACAACATATGTGCTCTAGAAGATGTCATTAGGCAGCACATGACTACATATAAATACAAACATGTATGGGCTTATATACATTGATATACATATTTATAAAGAAAATTATATAAAATAAAAGAAGAGGGGAGCAGTTGATATTGATTGAACTGTATCTCTCAAAAAATTCACTGAAGACATAATCCCCAATACTGCTGTATTTGAGGCAGGGGCTTTAAAAGTATTTATAGTTACATGAAGTCAAGAGAATGATGTCTTCATGATGGGAAGAAGAAGGACGAGAAGAAGAAGAAGAAAAAGAAGAAGAAGAAGAAGAAGAAGAAGAAGAAGAAGAAGAAGAAGAAGGAGGAGGAGGAGGAGGAGGAGGAGGAGGAGGAGGAGGAGGAGGAGGAGGAGGAGGAGAAGAAGAAGAAGAAGAAGAAGAAGAAGAAGAAGAAGAAGAAGAAGAAGAAGAAGAAGAAGAAGAAGAAGAAGAAGAAGAAGAAGAAGAAGAGAGCTTAAGAGAAAATAGTCATGTATAAAATTAGGAAAAAGTCTTCACCTGGAGCTGATTTAATCAACACCTTAGTGCTATTTTTCTAGACTTCAGAACCAGTAGAAAGAAATTGTCTTAGCCAAGGAAAGGGAATTCTGCTCATGGCAGTCTTCCCAATGAAGACAAACTTAGTCTGGTGCTGTTTTCATAGGTGTGTACATGGTGTACCTTACAGAAGATGTGGCAACCAGTACACAGCATCCTACAAGTCTAAGAAAGATCTCATGATTGTCTGTCAGATTCAGGCTACAGGAAACTTGGAGCAGCCTTTATTATCTCAGATGAGAGAGAAATCCCTTTAGCAATCAGATCATGTCCTAAATAGTGGACCTTTTCCCTTAAAAGCTTAAGTCTTTTCCATCAAAACCTTATGACCTTGGCATGTGAACTGCTGTAAACAGGAAAGGGAGGCAGTCAGATTCTTGCATCTGACTCTTTTGGGAGTCCACAGCACCAGAGCATCTACATACTGAATAAGAACAAAATGTCAGTGATGTGTCAGAGTTCCCAAATCCTGATAAGATGATTGGGGAAAAAATGAGCAGGTCCTTAGGGTAACCAGTGGTGGTGTGGTCCAGGTATACATACTGATGATATACCCCAACAACAGCATAAAAATAATAAGTCTATCAACTAGAATCTTAAAGAAACTTGAGCAATAATCTGTTTCTAAGAATCATTTTGAATTGGTGAGTGCATTAAACAACATACACTCTTGCCTTTGGGCTATAGGCAACCTGGTATACCAATTTAACTGACAAAATCGCTGTGTCAAAGGTGCTGGTATACAGAATTCTCAAGTTTAACCAAGTCCTCTGCAATTGGTGAGGATCTTTTCATCCTTTAATTGATATTATCCTAAGTCACCCAAAGATTTAGAATCATTTATTTGGACTTTTATAGGATCTAAAATTTTAACCCTTCCTATGTCAACAGAACAAGGAGTCTATAATCATATAGATGTTTCAAAAAGTTCACAGCTATATATGTGTGAGTTCTTAAATATATCAATTTCTGACCACACACAGCACCTCTTTTAGCTCAAGGCTGTGAGAAAGGGCTAAGATTCTCTTTCCTCCAGAAAAGAATTTATGTGCCCTCTTACTTAGAGGGTAAGTCTTATCCTAGCAAGTTCATGGAAGCAGAATTACACAGTGAAAGGCAAGGTTGTCCTTAAAATAGACACAGAATCATCAAACAGGTTCAGATATAAGTGGCTCTTGTCCCTGATTTAAAACCCCCTCCCAAAATAGGCTTGCTCACTCCAAGACATGTGTTGATTCACCAAACTGGAATTGATAGTAGATGGGGAGGTTCCCAAAGCTACTAAGTGATGCAAGAATCCCCAGTTTTCTCACATTTTCCTTCTGTGTACTCAAAGGTACAATGAAGAATGACTAGTTGAAGAATTCCCTGTAGCCCCATTAATACTAGTCATTCTCCTGTTGGCTCCCTTCACTGGAAAGGCATGTGCATCCAAAAGAAAACGTGGGGCCAGAAAGATGACTACATGGATAAAAGTGCTGGATCGCCTGGATTCAATCCCTAGAACCTACATGGTAGAAGGAAAGATCCAACTACTGAAAGTTGTCCTTAGGTCTCCAGAGGCATGCTACAATACTCACATATGCATACCTCATCCACACCCACACACAATATACTTACACACATATGCATATGTAAATACATAAAATGTTCAAGGTATACCTTGTATTGTTGTTTCCTATGAATACTAAGGGTATATATTTAGAGGGCTATTGTAGAAATCTAACTACATTTAGCCAACAACGGATACCAACCGGGGTGATAATAATCTTTAACTGAAATATTTGTAATACAGGTCTATTAAGAAAGGAATGGAACTCTTTGGTTTGGAGATAACATTTTACTTAATTAGGATTCAAAATCAGTGCTCTCTACAGTCAGACAAATTGCAGTGCTTCACCACTTTCAGCCTTCCTGCTATATAAAAACAGACACCAAATCTGATTTGACTCATAGGCCATAGTTTACCAAGCCTTGAATTAGAATGTTACCGATAGAGAAAAAGTTTACATCATCTAGATGACTGGTCTGGCTTGATTTTTCTTGGTGTGATAAAAGACAAACCAAACGCAAAGAGAGGAGAGGGATTAATTACTTCAGCTTGTGGTTCTAGTCCATCATCAAGGGAAGCCAAGGTCAGATCTCAAGGGAGAGAACTAAAGCAGAGACCACAAAGGAATGCATCTTACTGGCCTGCATCCTCTGACTTGCTCAGCTACCTTTCCTGTCCAACTGAGGGTTCGTGTCCAAGAGTGGCACTGCCCACAGTGGGCTAGGCTCTCCTCTATCAATCAGCAATAAAGAAAAATGCCCCTACATACATGTTCACAAGCCAGTCCAGAGGAGGCATTTCTTCAACTGAAGTTTCCTCTTCCCAGGCATAAAGCTAACCACCAAGCGTAGCCACTTGACTCTAGTCTTTTCTAGTTCTTTAGACCCATGCATTCTTCAGTTTTGTGTCAGTCAGCTTCTAGTGGCTGTTGACACTCTGTAGTTTCTGGCCACATCATTATAATCTCCAATTCTGTGGTCACATTTCTTCTTTCTCTCTCTCATGTCAGTTCCACCCGGGTTTCTTTTTTTATAACAACTGCTGCAGTTCCCTGGAGTGCACCCAAACACCCCACCTGAGTTTAATCACACCTACAAAGTGCCTTTTTCCCTATCAGCTAGCATTCACATGTTTTAGGGATAATGACATATTCGGGGAATTTGTGGACACTGTATTTCATAACAGGGAAAAATTGTTCAAGAAATAGCACATGGAGAAAGCAATATAGACAGTGTGATCCTACTCATGCACAGGTTTAGAAAGAATAATCTTATCTGTGTTGGTGGATAGAGGGAATTTAGCACACAAAAGCTGATACAGGTGCTTACTGCTGGAGTGAAAGGCAGAATCAAGTACAGATATGGAAGGGGCTACCCCTGTTTATTTACACACCTGGGAATTATTTGAGTCTTTGTAGTGTTATATTACACATCACAGTTTTCAATCCCTGTGATAAAAATCTTAAGGATAATCCAGAAAAAGGAATTCTTTTCTCTTCTGACAGTCCTTTGCTGGCCCCTTTGAGAAGTCGAGGGGGTTGCATCTCAGGCTACATTCGTGAACAAATAGTCACAGCATAGTCTCCGTTCAGGGCTGAACACAAGTATAAAAACATATAACCCGTAAGGAGGAGGTTCCTGGTTTGTTAGGTTCCACCTCCTAGATATCTTTTACTTTGCAAGAGAACTCTGAATTGTGCAGGCTACCCAGCTGCTGTCACAACACTCTGCTGTATTCATGAATATTGCTTCATCCTTTGATACCCTGCCATTGGTAGCTGGGTTCTAATTAGCAGCCAGTCTGTAACCCAGGCCAAGTTCTGAAAATATGCTGTTTTCACAAGCAGCCGGCTTCCCTCTTATTATGTTAATAATGAAGATATTCCCTGCGGTACTGTGGGACTGCATATCTGATAAAAGCCAGCAGAACGATGGCATGTTTCAGACATTCATGCTGAATAAACAGAACAAGCAGGATGGTAACAGCCCTGACACGGCCCTTTCACAGGAATATAAATGTGGAAAATTCTCATTTCCAATCCCTTCAAGTTCACTGTATTAAATGAGGATACTCCACTCCATCAAATATCAAAGACTGGTACCCAGATGGAACCCACATCTATTATTACTGTGCACCTGAGTCTAGCAGAAGTCAAGATTGTGGCTTCTACATCCTGAAATGTAGTTTGAGGACTAGAGTGTTATTGACAGCAAGGGTAACATCTTGCAACCATCTTGCCTAGTTTGTTTCCCTGTTGCTATGATAAAACACCAACCAAAATTACCTTGGAAGAGAAAAGGCTTATTTTTGCTTCTAGGTTATAGCCTGTCTGATGGATGCCAAGGAGGGAACTCAGGCAAGATTCTGGATACAGGGTCTAAAATAGAGGATACAGAGAAATGTTGCTTACTATCTTGCTTCCTCTTCCTTGCTCAGCTACATTTTATATAGCCCAGACCCACCTGCCTAGAGATCACTGCCTGCAGTCGACTAGGGCTTTCTACAACAATTAGCATATAAGAAAAATAGTGCACAGACATGCCCAGTGGCAATATCTTCCTATTTATTTCTTCTAATATGCTCAATCCATAACTTAGGCATGCCTAGTGTGTAGTATACAAGAGAAAATTACCTAGATTACACTTTTAACATTCTTGATATTTTCAAGCATGACTACAGTCAAAAGAGTTCTAAGTGAAGCAACAGATGGACCAAAGCCAGAGAATCCTAGAGGAAGTGAGTGGAAAGGAGGAGGAGATCAAGGAGTAAGATGTTAGGGGATCACCGGAAGATGGAAGGAGCCTTCAAATGCACACCCTGGCTCCTGGATATATTATGGGCTGAAAGGTGGCATCCTTTATCAAAGTAGATTACAGGAAGATAGGTGGGTCTAAGACACTAGGCATTTTAAATTCTGGACTTTCCAGAATGGTCCCTCATTACAAATGAGGGCAACGTCCTCTTGCTCTATCAGTTGTATCTTCTTCACTTTCCTTCCCCAACTCTGTTCTTAATTACTGATCCCTTTGAGTAGCATACGCATGTATGATGTAGGCAGAAATTAGGACAAGCACAGGCAGAACTTGTGTTCCTATTAGTCCCTCTTTGCTTAGTCTGTAACAATTCTGTCTGGTAATAAGAAATCCTTCAAATGGTCAGTCAGGATAGTATTAGCAACCCACAAACAATATAGACTATAGTTATTGCTCTCGGTTGTCTCTCGGAGGTTGAAGGTAAACCCCTGTTGTTAAAGGCACTGCATACTTTGAATACAGGACTTAGATGATTTGAGGTGGATCTGACTCTAAAGCCTGCTTCCTGAAGTCTAGCTTCCTTGGTTTCAGAAAGTACTATGTAAGCTGCCAAGTGGTGGAACCAATTAATAGTCCCACTCAGATACAACATTTATGAACTACAGAAAGTTCCAGCATAGCAACACATCTGCAAAGGTTGAGTAAGTAGTTCTCACATGTGGGTGATAACCAACAACAGTCTAATTGAACTTAAGACCTACTCAACAGGAGGGAAACCATCCCTAGCAACCTAGCCATCTACCTGGGGTAAGTGAGTCATGGGTCTGAGAAAAGAATTTATGATTGCCACCTTCCTGACCCAGCAAAATTCCCTACTACATTCTAAATCTTATCTTTATATCCACCTATGAGTAACTACCATCCTTGATCAAAGAAACTTTTCTCTACAGCAAACAAAGACCACAACAGAAAATCTCAACTGGACACAATTAGAAATCAATGGATCATGGGTAGATATTTATATCACATATCCTGCATTTATGGCTCAAGGAACATCAAGGTAGAGGGTGGAAATACTGTAAGAATCAGAAAAATAGGGAGTCCTCGAAGGAAGGAAGGAAGGAAGGAAGGAAGGAAGGAAGGAAGGAAGGAAGGAAGGGAAAGAGCGTGAGAGAAAGAGAAAGAGAAAGAGAAAGAGAAAGAGAAAGAGAAAGAGAAAGAGAAAGAGAAAGAGAAAGAGAAAGGGAGAGAGAGAGAGAGAGAGAGAGAGAGAGAGAGAGAGAGAGAGAGAGAGAAAGAGGTGTCTCATAGAAATGACTGCATAAACAAGATGTAAAGGGAGAGTGGCAATACTAGTAGACGTGCTAATGAAAAGTAGAGCAGTCTCACGGGGTAACACCCTTGGTCAGGGAACTACAAACTGATGACTGATGAGTGAGAAGTAGCCTCTACCAAGAACGAGTACCATGACCAATACAAGGTGGTCAGCCCTGCAACCACAAACAAGAAAAACAAACTCAACAAGTTGTCTCTCTCTCTCTCTCTCTCTCTCTCTCTCTCTCTCTCTCCCAGTTTGTGTGTGTGTGTGTGTGTGTGTGTGTGTATGTATGTATGTGTGTGTTTGTGTGTATAAAATAAAAATTGATTTGAAGGTGATGGAAGACACAGAAGGAGGGATGGTACTTAGGAGGGGAGAACGGGAAAGGGGAAGTGATATCATTAGCTTTTAATTTAAAAAATATGAAAATGTGCCTGCCATCCAGTGCACATCTTTTCTTTTAATTGCTTAATAATTTAATTAGAGACTTCTCCAAGAAATCTGAAAGAAATTCAGGTATTTGCCTGACTTCTCTGAGCACTGATCGACAGAAAAGTTGAGAACAACAAAGATATTTGCCTGGAATCACCGACGGCAGTGATTATCAACCTTCCTAACACTGTGACCCTTTCATTGCTACTTTATAGCTGTAATTTTGCTACTGTTAGGAAACATAATACAAATATTTGATATGTAGGATATCTGACATGTGACCTCAAAGGGGTCACAGCTCACAGAACACTGCTAACAAAGGGAGAGTTAAGATTCAGTTTGTAACTGAGATTGCCATTCCAGCTGCCTGTCCCTTTATCCTCCTTTCATGATTAAAGGACAGAAAAAAATATAGACTGCTCAGAAGACCACTGTTAACACCCAATAAAGAGGTTGCCTCCTGGATAGCAGTAGCATCTTTCTTTTGTATTGAAGCAGCACATCTAAAGCAGCGCCCACAGAACTGTCTCTAAGACACACAGTAAGGGACCCAAAATGGGAACAAAGACTTACACTGCACATCTGTCTCCTTGAGTCCCATATTGGTATTTGATCAGTCCTTAAGGAAGACTTTGACCCAGATGTCCACAATGGCAGCTGGAAGGATATATACAAAGAAACTGAGAGAGGTACTAAGGTACAGAGGAGAGAGCCTTACTACATCCTGCTACACCAAGGATTTACTACTAGATCCTTATTACATTAGCTATAGCAGGTGTGTCTGACACGTTCTCTCCGGTGGTCTGCGATTCACTGGATGTTCTACTCACTGGATAGCTGGGGCAGAATTAACAAAGAAAGCCACCCAGACCCAAGACTGGATTAAAGTCTGGACTTCCTAACAGAAAATTGCTACTTTCATTGTTGCTGCTGGAGGTGAGCTAGTTGGCAAGGCAGCCCAGTTGATTCAGTGTACCTGTCTCATTTGTTTTACACAGACATGACAATGTGTTAGGAGGGCTCATTTTCTTGGACAATAAGCAGAAGATTTGGGTGAAATGAAATGGAAGGATTAGAAAGTACATGTTTATTTATAATATGTCATTGAGTGTTGTGTTCATATATTCATTTCATAGTGAATTCAGAGGACTTGATCCAATTTTAGGAGTTAATTATGTTTGAATTGATCATTACCGTATACTTCAACTTTTAAGACCACTAATGTAAACTAGGTGTGGTGTCTGCACTTTTTATCTCAGTACTTATGAAGAAGCAGTTCAGGAAGATCTCTGAGTTTCAGACCAACTTAAGCTACATAGTAAGCGTCTGTCTTAAGGGAAGGAAGGGAAGGAAGGAAGAAAAGAAGGAAGGAAGGGAGGGAGGGAGGGAGAGGAGAGGAGAGGAGAGGAGAGGAGAGGAGAGGAGAGGAGAGGAGAGGAGAGGAGAGGAGAGGAGAGGAGAGGAGAGGAGAGGAGAGAAGAGAAGAGAAGAGAAGAGAAGAGAAGAGAAGAGAAGAGAAGAGAAGAGAAGAGAAGAGAAGAGAAGAGAGAAGCCTAGAGATAGAATGAGAAAGTAAGCTTCTTGTTTTCAAAGAAAAAAAAGAGAGAGAAATTCTTATATCTTAACAGAAACAAATGGTTATCTCTCACATAACTATGTTACCTACCTATCAAGAGCAGGACAGGGTCCTACACTGATCCCATTCCTAAGCTTACCAACAACCCATTCAATCAGACAATCAGATTTTGCCACAATATTGTTGAGTTTTTAAGGACAATTTCACAGACAAAGTCTTCGGTGCCTTATTCAATCATCAGAAGAGGGAGTGCTAGTTGATCCTACAAAACTGCAACTCCCTAATAATTCTCTCACATCTATTTGCCTGGTTGGCAATGTTCATATTTATGCACAACCCAAGATAACCTTGAGAGCTGGTGAACAAGAACATACAGACAGCCTTTGAGTGTTTCAGGATGTCACAGACTCAAGCCAAAGATGTCCCTGTGATAAGGAGTCTCACCGACGAGGACACACACACAGGACACACTCGGATCCTTCTGCAGCAAAGCTTTAATGCATCTCGAGAGAAAGATGATCAGCTTCTGGGGAGAAGGCCCAGAACACAGGAAACCCGTCCCTTTATAGACCACAAGAGCAGTTGGAGACGTATTTCACCCTGACTGGTTGCTCACTATCAGCCCAGATGATGCCACGGGACAGGCAGGGCACAAGGAATGGAAAAATACCCCAGCACATGCACAGACTACTTGTTTACCAGTCAGAACACCGGATATCAGCGCCATCTTGTAATGGCAATTGCAAGGGCGGCTCCTCACAATTCCTTCCATATTCAGGAGTTTGCTAATCACTGAATGCAACAGTTCTCCAAAAGAAGGGGGAGAAAGCAGGAGGATACAGGGAGGGAGAAAACGAAAAAAGAAGAAGTGGAGGGGAAGGGGAAAGGAAGAAGAAGGAGATAATGGAGGAGGAGATAGTGGAGGAGGAACCTAGCCAAATTAAACAAGAGTTAGGTCAAGAACCTGTGCATATGCTCAGAGAAACTGTACAGAAGGCAGATGATGAAACTAAAATTAAAAGCACTGTGGAAGTGGCCATGTCTGTGATTGGGTAGTCAGTGAATTAATCAGGGGAATTTGAGTAAATTCAGCTGGACCATTTGACATTACTCTGCTAAAGGCGCTGCTATTTACCAACTAAGTGTAGTTAAAATTGGATTCTTGGAGTAAATAGGAAGGTCTGAAGTGAGAGATAATGAACTGCCCTGTGGATGAGCCTTCACCCCCGTTGCTATGACAAACAGGGAACTGTTACAGCAGTGCCCTGAAGCCCCTTCATCTGCAACTGGCTTTCCTACTGCAGCATCAGAGTCTGCAAGGCTCTCCTTCTCCACCTCCATATAGGACAAGTTCTGGACGGGATCATCACTTGGTCAAGGATCCTCGGGTCTTCAAACTTAATTCTCAGCCTAAAGAATGCTAGTTCAAGGACACTAGACACATACGTGTATCATATTTCTGCATGCTGTGCCAGTAACTCTTACAAACAGCGGGGTCAGTGAGTGACAGAAGATGCAGAAACTTGCAAGCCTGAAGTTGAGCTCCTGACTGGTGAGAAAGATGCTGGCCACTTTAAAGCTACGCAGAGGTAGAGCAACAAATGCAAGTGTTTATAAAAAGCAGGAAAAGGTCTAGGGGCCTGAATGAATAAGGATGGTTTGGCACTTAGCAGGAGCACAGGTGGCTGACCATGTGTACCTTCCTTTAAATGAGAAGGCAGTTTCATTCTCTCGAATTAAATTGAACTTGAAATTGGGAATGCACGCTCCTTTCCAAAGGCTGCTTTCTGTCCCGAGATGCTGAGTGTCATTAGGAAGGAAAGAAAGGCATCCTGGGAACCTTTAGTTCCCTGTGATCTGGTGTCCAATGGGCTGCCCAACATCCCGGGGCTGGGAGAAGGGCATGGTGATACACAAGACACAAGACTGAAGTTTTTAGTCTAACTCTGACTTGCCATGTGGTTGTTAAGAAAACGCTGGCTGAGTAGAATGTGAAATTCATAAGGATTTTTAGCTGCTACAGTCATTTAAAAAATGGTTAAAACCAAAGAAGTCCATAACCATATTTAACTATGAGCCTTTTTTCTAAAGGAGAAAACTTAAGTGCCTTGGGTCTTTTTATTTATAGGGCCTTCAAATATCAATAGAGTTTGATATGATTCTCCTGATATATCTATTTTAAAATACATGCACAAGAGCACAGACTTAACAGTCTATATTGCTCATGTTTTGATTTTGCAGCTTAGGATAACTGTGAGCATTTGTACTCGCTCATGGTTTCTACAGGTCAGGAATGAAGGGGCAGCTTAGTTTCCTTGGGGGCTCCGATGTGATCATAAGCAAACTTAAGCTGAGTTTTCATCATTTGAGGACTGGCAAGCTCTGGAGAATCCATTTGCAGGAAGGCAAGCCAATCTTGGCCAATGGCAAGTGGTCCAGATCGTAGACACAGGAACCTCGCCATAGTATAGCCTCACCATGGGAATGAGCTTCTCCAAAGGTGAGTAAGAGCACGTGACTGTGTGTGTGCCGGTAATGAGCACTGTGATATGACTGAGCCCCTCTCAGCCTTGTCTTATCCCTTCCATGTGGCTGAGGCCCAATTGAACATCAGGCTAAAATTCAAAGCCATTTTGCCATCCTTTCTCCCTGACATTTACAGGAAAAGGCTGAGTTCCCTGCCTAGTAAACTGTGAGGTGCTATCCATAGTGGGTGTTAGAAAACAACACCGAAACAAACAGAGCATCATTTGTGCTGATGGAGGAGGTAAATCACCCTTCCTTTGCACCCAGGCGACACAATAAGCACAAATCAAAAGTCCTTACACACTGAAAGAAAAAAAAAATACATCCCTCGGATTTCTTACAGGAAGGAATTACATACCTGCCTATACAGTGCAATAAATGACCCCTTTAAAAAGAAATAATTTCTGAGCTCCTTAGCACAAGACTTACAGTGGAAAGACAGCACTGATATTAAATTTTAATATACCCAATATTGTCATGTAACAATAAATCAGCCAGTAAAAAGCAGCATAGCTTTTTTTCCCCTGGTCCTATAAAGGCTTACGGAACTTTAATTTGAATGGCTGTTGGGTTACGATTATGGGTTCGGAAGGTGAGAAGTATGAATTTGTGTCTCCATAGCTCTCCGGTAGGGTTGCATGGAACCATTTGTGTAATATCAAAGTGGGCTGTTCTGACAGTGCCAACCAGTGTTCGCTTCTTTTAATATAATAGGCTATAAAGGTGACACTTGTTAGAAGCTGAATTAATAATAAAGGGAAAGGAAATGATCCAATCTTCTTTGTTTCATGGGGCTTTAGCAAAAGGGTCTATTTTTACTCCTAGGCTCTTATGTGGGGAAACTGGCCCTTACATTTATTAATAATAGGGGTGAAACCCCTCAAAGATTCAAGAAAAAAACTTCTAGAAGGTGGACTAGTTCAGCCATCTCCAGGCAAGACTGACCCTGTCTGAAGCTTTCTGTTCATAATTGCAGTTTGAAAAAGGAGAAATCATGATTCTGCATTTTGATTGAAATCCCCACCTTGCCACTTAGCAACTGTGTGTAACTTCAGATGTGCTGCTAAGCTTTTGTGAGATTCCTTTGTCACCCGTGAACTCAGAAGGTACAAATCCTAATTTGTAGGGATGGGGGAAGGGGAATAAAATCAGAAAGGAAAAGGCTGAACCTTGCATGATTACAGACAGATGTCTCACCTGCTTTGCAATTTCTGAATGTTAAACTCGGGGATTCTTTGTCTACAGCCTTCATGTTTTCTTACCAGAACCTGCTTCCTTAGTTCATTATTCTTAGAAGACTAAATAGATCTGTATTTAAAGTGATTAATGACACAGGGCACCTGGGAGGCTTCCTGACCAGTAGGGTTTAGCAGCAGCAGTAGCAGCATAAGAGGTTTTTAGATTCTTTCCATGACACTGCTGGAGATGACACAAATGACCCTGACCCCAGAGATGTCTCATTATGGCATGAATTAGGAAGGGAAGAGAGAGTCTAACAAAAAAAAAAAAAGAGTCACTGTTTTAACTAGCAAAATATGTTCAATGTCTTTCTTAAATCCTCTATTATAGTCATATAAGGCCACACAGAGACCCTAGGAAGCCCAAGCTTTCTGATCTATGTGCTGTAGTGGATTTTGATTTATGAGAGTTTAAGAATGCAGAGGAACTGGGCATTAAAACAGAAAACCACCTTGGCCCTAAGCAGGTGGAGATGCTGTTATCTCCCCCAAGAGAGTGCAAAGGGAGGCCATAGACAGTGGGGGACTTCTCTGTTCATAGAAAACAGTTCCTGCCACTGTGCCCAAGCAGTGCTCTGCCTGAGTTTCCTATCGGTGGTTACATGACAGCCACACGTTCCATCACAGGCAGAACGGAATAGCAGCAGACCTAGCTGATCTCGTAGCCACACATCAATCATCATGGCAGACATAAATACATTGGAGGTTATCGCAACCGTGGTAAAAGCCAACACCTGCTCAGGGAGGGAGCTGGAAAGTCATGGAGAGAATGATGGATAGGTCTAAACAGATAAAGTTCCTTTGTGGTGATGTTACATCCCTTTAATAGAAAATTTAATTTACTTCCCCCAAGGCTAAAGATGAGCAAGGCAGTGCTTTGGGGACCACTTTGCTGCTAGGATTGTATTTAGTGAAATATTTCTTCATGCTTTTTACAAGCAAGAAAGAAGAGTAGCCAATGACCACCAGAGCAGCTACCATTTACTGAATGCCAAACCCTGAGCTATCTCTGTGTGTGTGTTCTCCTAGTTCTTAATGATGAATGAGTCTAAAAGCCGATGATATTGTCCAAATATTACAAAATAAAATAATAAAAGTCATCAGCTTTAGAGATATTTATTGGCATCTAAGAAGGCTCACTTCTCTATAAGCTAAGGAAATGAATGTAAAAGACAGTCTGAGGCTGGAAAGATGGCTGGATGGGTAAGACTCATGGCTATACAAGCATGAGTTCCCTGACTTTGGATCTCCAGCATGCACATAAAAGGTTAGGCATTGAATGTCTGTGACCACAACCCTGTGGGAGGCAGACAAGGAAATTACTAAGGTGTGCAACCTACCAGTGAGACACCCCATCGATCAGGGTTTCTATTCCTGCACAAACATCATGACCAAGAAGCAAGTTGGGGAGGAAAGGGTTTATTCGGCTTACACTTCCATACTGCTGTTCATCACCAAGGAAGTCAGGACTGGAACTCAAGCAGGTCAGGGAGCAGGAGCTGATGCAGAGGCCATGGAGGGATGTTCCTTACTGGCTTCCTTCCCCTGGCTTGCTCAGCCTGCTCTCTTATAGAACCCAAGACTACCAGCCCAGAGATGGTCCCACCCACAAGGGGCCTTTCTCCCTTGATCACTAATTGAGAAAATGCCTTACAGCTGGATCTCATGGAGGCATTTCCTCAACTGAAGCTCCTTTTTCTGTGATAACTCCAGCTCTGTCAAGTTGGCACAAAACTAGCCGGTACACTATCTGAAGGGAATAAGGTGGCAAGTGATAGGAGAGGAGACGACTCAACCTCACATACCACCTGCACAAACACTTGAGAAACTGCACATACAGTACCCAACAGTATACCACACTCACACACATGTCTACATACATAAATATGTACATATATACATACATGCCTATATGTTTTTTAAAATGACAGAGCCCCTGACTATGGGAAACTAACATGATAGCAATGAAAAGAGCTAAAAATAAACATTAAATGAATGAATTATTCCAAGTACCAACAACAATATACACATTCCTCCTTTCAAGATCACCTCATGTGGTAAGTACAGAGTGCTTTATCAGGAGGACTCTCCTTTTAACTAAGAGGATATAGGGCCAAGGTGGAAGCATCAGAGTGGAGTTCTGAGCTAAGAAAGCATGGCAGAGAACAGCCTCATGAGCTGTAGAGGGGATATCTTGTGTGTTACGTGGACACATCACCTGCCAATTAAAAAAACTTATGGCCTATAGAAAAAGAGAAGAATAGAAGGCGGGACATCTCAGAGGCAGAAAGAATTCTGGGATAGAGCTAGACATGACAAGAGGATGGCTGAGGAAGATGGGATAGTGCCTGAGCAGAGGTAACCAGCCACATGGTAGCATGTAGATTAGAATGAGTTATTTTAAATTATCAGCTAGTCAGGGGAAGGAGCCTAGCTATATGGCCTAGGTATTTGTATATATATTTTGAGTCTGAGTCATTACTTCAGAAGCTTGCGGCAGGAGAAAAACAGCTCATCATACAATAATGAGCAGCAGAAGAAAAGCTAGAGAAGCAGAAGAAGATGAAGAGGAAAGGGGCCCATATCCCGGGGAGTGCCACAGCTCATCCTAAATTAGACATCTTGGACATGTCAGAGTCAGTGTCCCCTAAGACTGCCTTAGAAGCTGGTGTTAGCCTAGTCTTACGTATCGAGATGAACTCAAAGCAATCTACCAGAGTGTTCAGGGCATAGGTTTGGAGCCAGCCTCCCAATCCCTACCTTACTCCACCCTGACTGTAGGATTTCATTTAGGGAAGCGAGCTGACTCATCAAAGACCTTCATTTCCTCATCTAAAAGAGAACAAGATGGCGTTAGTCCCTTTGCCAGCAGATTACTGTGGGATTGGAGATAAGCTTGGTGAGTGAAGGGGTACTGACAGTGCAGTAGCTCTGAGCTGTCACTTCTCTTAGAGGATTGCTTAAATGGGTGAGAGAAGCGTTATTTAGAATTGTGTCTTTTTTTGTTGTTTTTGTTCTGGTTTTTTGGTTTTTTTTTTTTTTTTTTTTTTTTTTTTTTTTTTTGGTTTTTGGCTTTTGGTTTTTTTCGAGACAGGGTTTCTCTGTATAGCCCTGGCTGTCCTGGAACTCACTTTGTAGACCAGGCTGGCCTTGAACTCAGAAATCCACCTGCCTCTGCCTCCTGAGTGCTGGGATTAAAGGCATGTGCTACCATCGCCCAGCAAATTTCAGACTGATCCTGGTTCTAGAAAACTATACTCTTCACGTGCACACCCACACACGCGCGCGCGCACACACACACACACACACACATGTCTTTTCTCATTTAGGATAAAAAGTGATAACATATATTTGTTTGCCATTTCCTAGAAAATGACCTCAAATAAGTTTTTGTCCTTCAAGGTTTGTCTCACAAAAACACCATGTATAAATCAAGATTCTTTAAAGAATATATAAAGTGTATAGAAAGGTCTAGTCTAAGCTAACTAAAAGGATTGTGGAGACTGACCCATTCCAGAGCCTGTAGTGAGAGATCTGGGGTAACAGATCCATGCCCTCCCATCTCTAAAGAACTAACAACCAGCAATCATCATGGTATGATTCCAGTTCAATACTGATAGGATCACACCAAAGGAGAGTGCCAAAAATTGTCATGAATGTCAAAGACATCCAGGGGGGAAACTGAGGCAGGCATTGAGGCATGGTGTAAACGATTGGAGTCAGTTACTGAGAGCAGCTTATAGGGGTCAGCACTAAGAAAGGCTGACAGCGGTTGGTCCAGATAGCAATCGATAGAGGCTGTTGCCTATGGCAGTCAGCAATTAGAAAAATGATTCAGCAGATTTTTCTATAAGGGAACAAAGCTTGGTTCACTGGGCCTGGCGCTCCCTGTGGCCAATGAAAAACTCTGGATGCTTTAACTCTTAAGGGATGGCAAGAAAGAGAAAATTCACACACACACACACACACACACACACACACACACACACACACACGGCGGGGCAGGGAAGGGAAGGAGGAGGGAGAGACATATTCATACATTGAATGGCTGAAGCAAAGCTCTAACATGCAGGATCCAAGGATTTCACACACACATACACACACACACACACACACACACACACCTTGTTAATTGAAGGAACAAAGTTTTAACCATTTTTTTTCTCCCATAGCTTATATATCCCAGCAAGATCTTTCAGGCAGTATAAAATTACAATGACATTATGTTCTAGTTTTATTCTAGTGAATGACTATGAGAAAAAAAAACTGTATGTTCACCAATACCTTTACAAGAAACACCATCATATAATACAGGTAGAGAAAACAAATTATTCCCAAGAACCCAAATATGTTCGTAACTAAGCAACCTGTTATAGATTAACAAACTGTGAGTAGTAAACAAGGTGGCTTTCTCAGCCATTTTCTCTTACTGGCAGTCAGCAATTTGCAGTTTCAAAGAAAGTATTAATTATTTTATTATCTCTAAAAGTAATCTTAGAAGAATCTTAAAAGAATCACAAATCTAAACTTTTATATAAAACCAGTCATATCTACTTTAAATCCTCAGCATGCATATCTACTCATCAGAAATTCTTATTAAATCATATCATGAAGCTGAGGACAAAAATGGGTACAAGAAATCAACCATCACCAGTCCAGCCTCAGTAAGTGTCACGTAAGCCAGTGCTGCCATTGTTCTTGTTCCCTGACCTTAAAAAAGCAAAGCCCCTAGCTTAACTATTAAGAGTGTGTCTTTCTGAATTTCAAATTGTTCCCTAAGATGCTCTACATCAGAGCCAGGAGCAAACACATCTCAATCTAGCTTCACTAACAATTTTTTTTCCTGATGCTTTCTAAGGGTGTTGGTCATTGCTGACCATCTACATTTCTAAGTTATTTTCTAAGGTGGTGATTGAATCACTTATCTGCTCCAGCAGCAATGCCTGAAAGAGATCAAACGACATTATTGTGAGTGCCAGTGACACTGCCCAGTAAAGGGCTGGAAGCCTGGCTAGAGTTTTCATGAAATTTGTAGAGTAAGAGGGATGTGAAGGCAATAAGAAGAGCAAAACTCCATAACAGCATGAAGTTCTCACAACACATAGTCCTCGGGGTTATACCTCTCTGAGGCAAACCCATCATAGTTGTACTAACTGTTATGCCATATACCATGAGTTCTAAAGCCATTTGTCATCCATCCTTCCTGCATGGCCCTCAGCATGAGAGCCAGTGTTTAGGTCTGAGACTGAAGCCTAGAACATCAGTATCCAGCTCAAAGGTCATGAGGTAAATGGAGTAGTACTTTGCTCAAGAGGAAGTCAGCCTTTTATTGTTGTTGTTGTTGTTGTTGTATCCAGCTTTCAGCCAAGTAGACAAGGTTCACACACATTAGAGAGAGCGGTGTGCTTTGCTGATTCTACCAATTCAAACATCAACACTCATCCAAAAGGATGAGTGAGCATGCTCATTTGTGAGCATGCCTGAGTAACAGTCAGTAAAGAACCTGACCACTCTAGAACAAGTGGAGTTGCCAGGTCAGTCTGGCAACTGTATTTGAGCACATTGATTTTCCTAGAATGGGAGGCCTGGGGAGTGAACAGAAGTCCCTCCGATTGCTTGGTATTCTGCCTAAGAGTAAGACTACATGCTGCCCCAAAGTGGCAGAATCTCGCATGGAAACCACTGTGGGAAAAGTCGAAACATCTGTATCCTAAGTCACTTGACCATGTAGCAACAATGAAGGTGTCCAGGATGGAGAGGCAAGAAGTAGGCTTGGCCACCAAGAGCACTCAGATTTAGGATCCAAGTCTTTCAAGGAATGACCATCTCCAACTTCAACAGCAGCATCAACAATACTCACAACCCTTGATTTATGGAGGTTGTGTTACCCTTTTCTTGCACTGCATTATGCCTTATAAGTCTCAGGAGAGAGAGAAACTAACAGACTGGTTCCTTTCTTTGCTCTTAGAGCCCCCAACACAGCCTTGGGAAGTGAGTCAATTTAACTTGAGGAGGGAGGATGTGGCGAGTCTTCCACTGTGTGTGTTTTGGATCAACCCAAACCTGATAAACGCACGTTGTGCCTTAACAAGATCATGTGGCTTACAGTCCAACAAGTAAAAGCTAAAATGATTATTCTCAATAAAACAGGAGTAGCAGGACTCTCCACACAGTAGCTGGTAGCTTTCAGTATTATGTGAAAGTACAACAAATCGTCCCAGGTAATCAAAGAAAATGCTAAGCCAGGAAGACTTAGTTTAGTTCCCTTGGACTACTGAAAAAAAATATCTTTGACTTAAGACACAACAGAAATTTCTCACAGATCCAGAGGCCAGGAAGTCCAAGTTGAAGACTCTAGTAGATTCAGCATCTGGTGGAGCCCCATCTCTTAAAACTGTCCTCATATGATGAAGGAGATGAGCAAGCTTCCAGGGATGTCTTTCGCAGAAGTACTAACTCCAATCATGAGAACTCTGCCCCCGTGACCTAATCATATCCCAAAGCACTTTATCCTCGTTAGCTTTTAATATAAGCATTCAGACCACAGTGCCCCTTTACTTGGACGTGAGCCTATACTAAGGTTTTTAATCTGGATGAAGATAATTTAATTAAAAAAGGAAGATGTTCGTATTTGTCGTATTTGCATTGTGATCATGACAAGCTTTTGGTAAGTAAGTGTTCCCAACAAATAAAAGTTAGTCAATAACAATCTGAAAGAAAAAGTCAAGTATTTAAGGTCAAGGACATCAAACGCCATTATATGTCTTGAGTGTCATTACTAAAGAAACAAGCTCCTCTCTCTCTCTCTCTCTCTCTCTCTCTCTCTCTCTCTCTCTCTCTCTCTCTCTCTCTCTCTGAGTAGGAACAAGAGATGCATAGTCGTTGCTAAGAAAAAGTATTGTGCATCAGATGTAAATGAAATGTTTGATTTCTTCTACTGTTTGTAGCTTCCCTGAATCATTTCAGCTTCACAGTTCTCCCAATTCAGTAGGCCCCTTGAGGCGGTGGTCTAAACGATAGCCCCAGCCGAAAGATTGAAGTAGGATGAATTCATTCTAGATAGACAGATCACCATCCAGGTACACATGGAACAGATTAACTTCCAACAAACCATATGTAAAGCAAATTCCTTACTGTACATAATTATGAGTATGTTTGTCCCCAATCTATATCATCATTTTGTGCATTTGTAGGAAGGGAGAAAGGCAACATTTATCCCTATAGGTCACAAGATCCTAAGACAACATTTTTACTTCTATAACTGGACTCTATAGGGTTAGGAAAACTGTGGAATGATCTGAAAGCAAGCTATCTCGTCTCTTCACTACTCTTCTTGGGTCTTGTTTATATTTGAAAATTTTAGGTAGGCATGTTGAAAATATAGAAATTATCTATTCTTCTCACAGGTACCAACAATAAAACCCCTTAAAACAGGAGAAAGATAAAAAATAGACATTTACATGTTAGTCTGCTTGGTATTACTCTAACAGAATGCCTGATGCCAGGTACCTTATAAAGAAAGCAGGTTTATTTGACCCATGGTTCAACCAATGGACTACACAAAGGTGGCTAGGCAGCTATCAAATGGTTTGTGGTGTTGAAAAAGCATAGTGAAAAGGTTTGGGGATTTAGCTCAGTTTTAGAATGCTTGCTTATCAAGGCAAGGCCCCAGATTCAATCCTCAGCTCCAAAACAAAAAAAAACAAAAAAAAAACAAAAAAACAACCAACAAATGAAAACAACAGAGATAGAGGTGTCAAAGGAAACAACTTGAATGTGTCTGTTCAAATGATGCTATTAATGGTGGCCTTTGGCAAAAGCACTTCCCTTCAGCATAGCTCGATGGTTACCTGAGAATCTCTCCTCCTGGTACAGATGAGAAGCTCTGGAGTTGCCTAGCAAGTACCTACTATGTGTACCAGATCCTGAACCAACCACACATGTGTCCACATCTGAAAAGAAATAAGGTATGTCCTGATCATGCCTCTGGCATGTGTCACAGAGTAATGGCTTCTGTGAACTTACTACATAAATAAGGAAAACCTTCCCAATCTCTCTACGGACAGATAAGAAGTAGGAAAACCTGAGCGGCAAAATACCACCTTTCCTAAATGAGAGACATCGCCGGCTGTGACGCAACTTTTCTTCCTATTTAAAGAAAGCATCAAGAGGAGGCATGAGGAGCAGGCAGCCCCCAAAAGCAGGTGGGGTCTCTGGGAAACAGGTGCAGTCTGGGCAAGGGAATCAGAAAGCAGATGGCACAGTGGCTAACCTGCTGGTACCATCTTGTAACGGCCCTTGGACTTTTTCAATGACTCGGGCCTCCACAGGTAACCAGATTTTATTGTTATTAATTATAGAAGGAGCTCTTTAGAAAACATACACCATATCCATTAAAAGTGGAGCTCCAGATCAACACCTGGACAAATGAACAGCCAGGTGGAGTTAGAAGGGGACAAAAAGAGCTGGTGGGAAGGAGGCATCACTAGGTGCAAGATGCTGGTCTTAGAAATGCAATCTCAGCATCAGGACCACAGTCACATGCCCATGACTTTGAAGAGGGCTTCTTCCTCCCTGCACCATCTCAACCCACACCAAGAACAACTTTACAGATAAACTGGATAGCACAATTACTTTCCAAGGCCCCTTGCCTAAAGTTTTCAAATTGTCATTACTTATAGACTATTTGCCAGAGTAATCATCCCAAATAAACCAGCTTTGGGCAATAAATAACAGTGGACACGTTGCTAATCTTTGGAGGAAAAAGCATTTCCTTAATCTTTTTCTTGTTTGCATCAACTCCTACCCAGTTGTTCTTCATCTGTCACCATGGATCCCAACCCTCTCTCTCAAGTCAGCTGGGGTTCCAATCTTGAGGTGAAACAAAAACAGGGCAAATAATAGACCTTCAGCAACCCGGTAAAGATAAGTAAAGGCACAAGAGCTTTGTGAAATTCTGATTTTTGAAAATCTGACCTTGAGACATGACATTTTCTCTTGTTTGCTCCATGGTTCTGAAGGCAGATGCTTTATCCTGGTTTTATAGCATATTAGTTATAGGCAATAAGCATCAGAGATGAGTTTGAAGTCATCTTTACCACACAGCCCACCTAGCAATTTATTCTTGAGCAATGTTCTCCTTCTGTACGCCAAGCATGTACATGGTGGTAAAGGGGTCATAGGTGAGTAACCAAAGGTACACAGTCAAAACAAGCTGAAAAAAAATAGACATGTACTGAACCTAAAGTAATTATAGGGATGGATAAGTTTATGGACTATAAAAGGGAATTCTGGGAGCATGGCTTATCACTGAGAACCAGAAGGACCTAAAATGCATTCCTCAGGCACAAAGGATCACAATAGTTTGCAAAACCTCAAGATGTGTTGGATCAAACTTGAGCAAAGAAAAGAGGCATTAAAAGAGTGCAAATGAGTGAGGTGGTCAAAGGAGAAACATAAATAAAGCCATTCAGAACAAGGACTCAGGGTCACATCAAAGTGACCAAGAACCTAAGACTAGATAGGTCATGGGCCTAGGAGAAACCCAACTGCTATTATTCTGCTAAAGTAACATAGCAATAAAATTACTCCTAAAGGCATACTGCTATATCCATAGATAAGTGCCTTGCTCATCTCTCAAAAGAACAGCTTCTTGCTTTAGTTGGGAACTAACATGGAGACACCCAAATGGACAATATGCAGAAACTGAGGGATTTTGGAGCACCCTATCATAACTGGGATGTGTGCATCAAATCCCTTCCTTGAGGCTCGGGGATCCATATGGAAGAGGGGGTGGAAAGAGTGTAAGAGACAGAGGTGGTGGATGACGCCAAAGACACAGACTTTCAGATACAGCAGTTTTGGTGCACATGTGAATAAACTCACAGACACTGTGGATGCAGCACAAGTGCCCAAGCTGCACTGGTTGGAGCCAGACAGAATCCCTGCACAGAAAAGGGGAGGGGGACACAGAGTTTTACCCTTAATCAAGAGGCTCTTTGTAATTAACACCTGCTGAAAAAGGAAAATCTGTTGTTCCCAATGAAGTGTCCAGGCCAGATCCCATGGTCAAGAGTCACTGTAGAAGACCAAACAACCCCAACCTCCAGTTTCTTTGTCTTGTTTTCTTTCTTTCATTTTTCTGGTACTTTTTGTCTTATCGGTTCTTTTGTTTGTTGAGAAAGAGAGGGCGAGAAAGAGAGAAAGAGAGAGAGAGAGACAGACAGAGAGAGCGAGCATGAAGTGATAGGTAAGAAGCAGAGGACAGCCTTGGAAAAAGTTCAGAAAAAGTTCTACACTGTGTAGAAAAAAGTAAAATAAAAGAAAAATAAGTAAAAAAATAAAAATTAAAAGCTCAAAGTCTCTTTAAACATCAAAAATCTCTTCACTGTGAGAACCTATAAAATCTGAAGTAAGTTATATACTTTCTTATTTTCAAACAGAAGAACCACAGCACAGTTACAACCAGATCAAACAAAGCAACAGCTCAGCCTGGTATATGGAGTTGCTCATGCTCCTTTGGACTCCAAGGGGCTTGGGTGGCCCAATCCTTCCACTCCAAGCTTCTCCAGCTCTGCCACCCATAGCGCACACATGCATGCACAGGGACCTGCAATCACACACAAAGGAGGTGAGTGGCACAGGCTGGCTCCACTCTACAGCTGCCATTATCCTTTATGGTAATTCCACAGTCCCGGCATGCTGGGGTCTCCACTGAAACTGAGGCTGTACCTTTACTGATGACTTCTAGCTTCTCTTCAGGGACTCCAAGTAGTCCACGTGATATAAAGCCTCTGTTCTTCCCATGACTAATGCAGCATTGATATTTCGCAAGCCAGTACAACCTGGGAGACCCTTAAACATTGCCAAGATCTGCTTCCAGCTTAGCATGCAGACATGGCCCTAATTTGACCACAGCTTCTGTTTGTTAGACCTGAGGAAATACTTTCCAGAAGATTTCCCCTCAGTGTTGCTGCTCTCTTATTAATCACAGGTTATTCTTATCCCCAGATAACTAGCATCAATTCTCCAAGAAAAGCAAAGGCTTCATTTCCACAGATTCTTAATCTATAATACAATATGAACAGCTCTGAGACAGTCTTTGCTTCTGGCTTTACAACTTCACAAGCCAGGTCTCCATCACCTGCATCTCTTCCAACAGTCCTGTCTTCAAAGTTCCCAGAACTGCTTACTAGGTTCTTATCACTCCAGGACCTTTATAGCCCAAAGCTCAAAACTTCTTCCACAGTTCTCCCCCCAAACAACATGGACAATTCATCAGTATCCCAGTCTGTGGTCCCAATTTCTTCTCTAATGCTCTTCTCCATTGCTATGGCAAATGTGATGATTAAAAGAAACTTTGGGGAGAAGAGAGGGTTTACTCCAGCTTACAGGTTATAGTCTATCAGTGAGGAAGCCAGAGAAGGAAACAAGTTCCTACCTGGAGGCATCGAGTACAAACCATGCAGGACTGCAGCTTACTCTACTGCTCCCTGTGACTTGCTCAACTAACTCCTTATATAGCCCAGGCTCACCTGCATTGGGGCAATACGGCCCAGAATGGGCTGGGTCTTTCTAAATAATTTAGCCATTAAAAAAATGCCTCCCACAAGCAAGCCACAAGCCAACTCACTGGCGGGCACTTCCTCAGTTGAGATTCCTTAAGTTCTGGTATATTTGGGTTTGCAACAAGTTGACACACTATGACACTACCTGACCTAGAAGGAAGGTCAAGTTCCAAGGTTGGGAGACCCAGGACTTGGGGGTCTGTGTTTGTTAAAATATATAGAGCTTCCAGTCCAAGTGCATCCTGAGAACATGGAGCTAGCAGAAACCCTTTAGGCCACTTGGAAGATATGAAGACCCACATAAAACTAGAGAAGGTTGCAGCCCCAGAGAGAAACAAAATGAGCCCACATCCTCTGATAACAAACAATGGGAGGTTAGATGCTAGGGCTGGGAGAGCTTGAAATAATAGTCCCATAAAACATTTTTTATGACTTTTTCTGTGTTTCTCTTCCATAACAGACAGTAGATTCCTTGAGGGGAAAGAATATATGCTTTTCATTCTCCGAGTTCCCAGGACCTGGACTCTGCAGACACATTAAAGTTAAATGTGTGCGTAGGTTCATTTTGTGGTTTTCATAAGTTCCTCATAACTATGTGCACGTTTCTTCAACCCTTATGAACCCCGAGTCAAACATAGGAAATACCACTTTACAAGTGGAGAACTGAACTCTTAAAGCCATCACACGGCGTTTCTAAAACTAAGGAGGCTTGTCTTTCTCTTCAGCCTTGACATGCACATCCTACCACCATCACAGCATTCACCAAGGAACCATTCCTCCAGCACACCTTCCACCTCTTATAGCTGCCATTCCCACACAGCAGACAAGAATGTGGGAAGCTTCATTGTGCTGTCATGATGAGACACGGGTGTGTTTGTGGCACAAGGACTCAAGTCCCTACTGGAATAGAGAATACGTGCTATGAAGGTGCTACTACACAAGCAAGATGATCTCGGCAGGTGATACAAGCCAGGAAGGGAGTCAACTCAGAGAGATGGGAGAGTGTATGTGGTGAGTAGGTGAGCAGTCAAGAAAAGGCTCTGCAGATACACATCTAAACCAAGACCTTTGGAGAGCCTAACTGACCTTGCAAAACACTGGTTAGAGCATACCGGGTGAACAGTATGTGAAGTGTTCCTCACAAGCATGAGCTAGGCATATGAGAGACAGAGGAAAGGGAGAAACCTGGACACATTAACAAAGACACAAAATGGGAAAGTGGAGATCAGATGGAGGTGCTGTGTGACATGTAAATTCGAATGAAGACCATAGAGTTAGCTCCAATAGAGCAGCCAAGCATCTTGGCTTATCTATTTAAACTACCTCAATGTCTGCAGTGTGAAGAATACGGGAGGGGCAATAACTCACAAAAGCACTGGGCTGTATTTCTCAAGCAAGAAGAGATTTATTTAATACAGGGAAAGAGAAATTAATGATTCTTGGAAGATCTGAGGAATGAGGTCAGAAAAAAATACTCCATCCGTTTTCAGGAAATTGCCAAGCAATTAAGCCATTGAGAACAAAGTCCTTGGAAGGCATTAATAGAGTTCACAAGGAATCTAGCTAGCTCCCAGCAGAATTGGTTATCTAAGAATGAGACCTACGCCCCTTAACTCTGATTTCTTATCTCATGATGTATTCTTTTCCCATGACATGATTATTCAGTTGGATGGGAAAACCATGATTCTATTCTCCTTGGAGTCCAGTCAATGGGTCACTCACTCATCAGAGGCTCAACCATTAGGTCACCTAGTCTTGTACTTGTGTTCAAAAGCTATGATCAAAACAAATTCCTTTTCTATATAAATTACATAGCTGCCAATATTTATGTACAGCAAGAAAAAAAAAAGATCTAATACAATGCCTTTAGCATGGACTGTCCTTTTTGCCACTCTAATCCCAAATACTTGGCAGGATTCCGGACATGTGGCTAGCCCAGAGTTTCTCCTATCAACAGATCAGAGAGGCAGTCTGGAGTACCTAGAACAAACATCAAAGTGCCACCAAGCTACTCCAGGGTTGATCTGAATTCTTCAGTCATGTTAGAAAAATAAAAACAACAACAAAAAAAATCTGGAAGTGAGCTTCTTCAGGACTAAGGCAAGGGGAAAACAGCATTGTGTTATCTCCTTCTGCACTGCTATTGGCAGGTGTTATTAATGGGTAATTTACAAGTGTATAATTTACAGGCTATTTATGGTGTGTCCAGAATGCTGATTCAGAGGGCGTGGGTGAATAATGAGGTGTTTATGGGACATTGTGTGCAGTTTTCTTCCAGATTTGTAGTATTGGATTCTCAGCAATTACTAATGGCTCCCTGGCTACTCCTCATCTCTCAGGCTGAGGAATATGGATTCAGACAAGATCCCAATCACTTGCATCTCAATAATTAGTTCATAGCTGACAGTGTGCTCTTCGGTCATGATCATATGATGTACTTTTTCCCAGCAACCCTAGCAAGGGCAGATGGGAAAACAACTCCTTAAAAAGCCGTTGGAACTCGGAAAAATCTACTCTCCTACAGCTTGGCACCGAGTCCATTTCTCCCCCTCATTTTTTATTTATGAAACCTCATTTGCATGAAAACAAGATCCTGCTTTTATCCAAAGGCATTGTCAGGCTTACAGCTTCCTGCAAGTTTTCTAATTGTGGAAAGAATTTTAGGACCGATGAGAGCTCAGATTAGAATCAAAACTCTTCAGAAATAAGTGAGTAAACTAGTTGAAATTCTAGGCCCAGCTCCACCACTAACTCAGTAAGGGATTAGCATTCCGAATGGAATTGTGGTCATTTTGGCGGATTGGTTGGTTTTGCTTTGTTTGTTATTGTTGTTGCTTGATTGGAGGGCTCATTTTGATTGCTTTAGAACAGGCTCTCGCCAAGTTGACCAGGCTGTCCTTGAACTTACTTTGTTGCCCAGGCAACCTTAAACTTCTGATCCTCTGGCCTTGGCCTCTGTAATAGCTAGGATTACAGTCCTTTGTCACCAGGAAGTGTCTAAATAATTTGTTTTTTTCTATGTATAACGAAGAATTGCAAGGAGGTAGCGGTCCCAGGATATATAGAATATATTGTCAGTTAGCCCTAAAATGATGCAAATATTACAAAAACCCCAATTTACATTTTTTTATTATAAAACCTTAGAAAATACAAACATGGCATTCAGAGGCCACCAAGGAATCTAAAACTCAGCATATTCGATTGACAACTATTATTCTACATATGTTCCACAAAACCTTCCACTTTATCTCAGCTTACCCATCTTCATCAAATGACATGTGTATTCCTTATAATTATTTCATAACAGTTCCCCTTTTATCACTCTCTTGCCATATTCAGTTCCACAAGGAAGTCCTATCAGTTTGGATACCCCAGATGTGTCTATCCCATTTGGGTTTATCGCCCCTGTTTCTGAACCCATCTAACCCAACTGTGCTTTCTCATCTGTCCCAGTTAGACTTCAATCCTCCTGATTCTGTGCAGTGGAGAACTCCAGGCTAGTCCTTCCCCTACATCCCTAGTCTGTGATATCACCTCAGCCTTGTACCAGTTCCGCTTGCTGTAAGCACAGAGCAGCCGGCCTCTCTAGCTCAGCCTGAAATCTCTCCCCTGTGAGCTCCCCTGTACCTCAACCACTCTACTTCTGTTCTCCAATGCTTGCTTCTTCCTACACCTAGAGTCCTTCCTCTAGGTTCTAAGTAAACATTTCTTTTTTACTTGGGTCTCAGCTTAGAAGCCACTTGCCCTAAACCTAATTGCTTGGTCTAAAATTAACACAGCACTCTACGCTAATATAGTCCTTATTTCACAGCCTTTGCCTTCATTCAATTTCAATTATTGCTATCCAAAATGAAATGCAATAGTTTGCTTTTTTTATTTTTGACTATACTAGCATATAGTAGGCTTTCAAAATGTATTTTTTGAAGTGTGTGTGTCTGTCTCTCTGACTACGTGTGTGTGTCTGTCTCTCTGTCTCTGTGTGTCTGTCTCTCTGTCTCTGTGTATGTCTGTCTGTGTGTATATGTATGTGTGTCTGTCTCTCTGTTTCGGTGTGAGTGTGTCTCTCTCTGTCTCTATGTGTGCTTCCGTCTCTGTGCATGTATGTCTGTGTGTGTACGTATCTGTATCTCTCTCTGTCTCTGTCTCTGTTTCTGTCTCTCTCTCTCTCTCTGTCTCTCTCTGTCTCTCTCTCTCTCTCTCTCTCTCTCTCTCTCTCTCTGTGTTTGTTCATATGTGCACATAGGGAGAAGTACTAAACCAAAAGCTTCCAGATTAGCCCGACTGGCAAGCCAGTAAGCACCAGGGACCTGCCTGCCTCTGCTTCCTCAGCACCAGGATTCCAAATGTGCACTTCCAATCCTGACTTTTTTATAATGGTCCTGGGGATAGAACTTGGGTTCTTACACTCACCTGCCAAACCCTTTACAGACTGAATAATTTCTGCACTCACAACAACTCTATTCCATAAATATTTTTGTTATCTTTTTTCTTTTCTTTTTTTTAATTGTTTTTTTAAAATATTTTTTATTACGTATTTTCCTCAATTACATTTCCAATACTATCCCCAAAGTCCCCCATACCCCCCCCACTCCCCTACCCACCCATTCCCACTTTTTGGCCCTGGCATTCCCCTGTACTGGGGCATATAAAGTTTGCGTGTCCAATGGGCCTCTCTTTCCAGTGATGGCCGACTAGGCCATCTTTTGATACATATGCAGCTTGAGTCAAGAGCTCCGGGGTACTGGTTAGTTCATAATGTTGTTGCACCTACAGGGTTGCAGATCTCTTTAGCTCCTTGGATACTTTCTCTAGCTCCTCCATTGGGGGCCCTGTGATCCATCCAATAGCTGACTGTGAGCATCCACTCCTGTGTTTGCTAGGCCCTGGCCTAGTCTCACAAGAGACAGCTATATCAGGGTCCTTTCAGCAAATGCTTGCTAGTGTATGCAATGGTGTCATCGTTTGGAGGCTAATTATGGGATGGATCCCTGCTGGAAAGAACCCAGATGCCCCTCAACAGAGGAATGGATACAAAAAATGTGGTACATTTACACAATGGAGTACTACTCAGCTATTAAAAGGAATGAATTTATGAAATTCCTAAGCAAATGGTTGGACCTGGAGGGCATCATCCTGAGTGAGGTAACACAATCACAAAAGAACTCAAATGATATGTACTCACTGATAAGTGAATATTAGCCCAGAAACTTAGTATACCCGAGATATAAGATACAATTTGCAAAACACATGAAACTGAAGAAGAACAAAGACCAAAGTGTGGACACTGCCCCTTCTTAGAATTGGAAACAATCACCCATGGAAGGAGTTACAGAGACAAAGTTTGGAGCTGAGACAAAAGGATGGACCATCTAGAGACTACTTTTGTTATCTTTAATTGCTTTGTGTTTGTTAGTTTTTGTTTGATTGTTTGTTTTGACACAGGGTTTCACTGTGAAGCCCAGGCTGTCCTGGAACTCACTTTGACAGGCTGGTCTTAAACTCATATAAGATCTGCCTGCTTCTATCTACCAAGAGTTGGGCTTAAAGTATGCACTGCCCCTGCCCAGCTGCCATCATCAATTTCTATGTGAAACTATCAGACATAGAGACTGACAATTCTGTGCCTGTGAGCCTCTAAAAGCCCCAAGACCATGGTTATAATCTAAAAAAAATGTGGTTTCTTCATTATGGTAGTCTTCTTCCTTCATGATTTCTGTTTATATACCCTTCCCTCCTACAATTAAGTTTCTAAGCAGTAAAGTTTGTTGAACACATGCTATGATAAGAAAGATGAAATATTTTAGTATTACTTGCTGAATACATGTTATGATAAGAGAGAAATATTTTAGCATTATATAGAAGTGTCATGAAGACCTAACTTATCCCCACCATGGTCTAACAAGTCAGACAATTGGTTCCTTAGCTCCTTTGGTCTCAAATGCCTGTTCACTAAGTCCACAGTGCTAACTTGTTCATTTCTCGTGCTTAACTAGCAATCTCACAGATAAGGCAGGCACATTTGAAAAGGAGCCACTATGTCTGCTTAGAGTCCATACACGGAACAAGATTAGAAGTAGGTATTGGTAGCGATGGAATTGAAGTGGAAAGAAAGGAGTAAAGATGCTAGTGGCTGATGCCCCTGCCTCTTCTCTGTGGAAAAGGAATGAGAGAGATGAGATTGTAGCTGGAGACTCCTTGCAGAATGAGGAAGCCCACACAGGCCTCGCCATTCCAACTTCTTTCTGCTAAATGCTTTCTCTCTTGGCTCATGTCAATACATCACAGTATCCTGCCTTAGAAAATGGTCCATTTCTGAGGCGACTTCCCATTTTCCAGACTGACCTAGGTTTATTTTTATATTGAGAAAGGACAATCTCCCCCATTGTGTATACTTGCAGGATGTTTTGTGGATCCCATAGTCTATCTGTAAAAATGTATTCATTGGCCGGAAGCAGAGGGGAGGGCAGTAGAAATTGCTCAGCTGGCGATCCAGGTCCCTTCAAACCCTCAACTTCAGTGAGCAAGGCAAAAGTAATGTCTTCCCTCTCCCCGCTTTCCCCTGTAGAGATTTAAATCTGACACCAGCAATAAGATGTCTTCTGCTTACTGTTCTGTCTTCATTCATCACCTCGAACACTTGACCCTTCGACCTTCCCTGCTTGTATCATAATGAAGAGGAAAATTGATGAGCAGTGAGGGCAGAGACTTTGCCAGCTGCTGATGCTTTTACACCAGGGCTGCCTGTGAGCATGCTCCTTCCCTGTGCTTCCCTCCCCATCCTGCCACAGGAATTAAAGACTGTGGGGAACTTGGCAGAAATGTCTCTAGCACAGTTCTAGTTTGCAGAAGGTGCTACAGCCATGACTTTGGGACGCATCCCAAAGCATCCCCTGTCATACATTTTTTTTTATAATAGCCTCTATTCAAAGAATTGACAGTGTATCGAGAGAGGTGAAAACCCTAGGAAAAGAGGTTACCCTCTGAAAATCCAGCTAGTAAAATATGTGGTATGATTGTGATTAGCCATCTGCGAGCACAAAGGAAAAGCAGCCTGTAAATGTGTCAGTAAAGAATTTGCAGACACCCAAATCTCCAATAAAGATGATGGGATAATCTCTGGGAGATGAGTCAAGAATGCAGCAAGCATTTAGAAAGCAGGAAGCTAATGAATTGCTATGTACTCAGCCTGGAGAGAGTTGGGGGAGGGGTGAGACTGTCAGCCTAGAGAGCACTTGACACAGGCATCCATAGATAGACACATGCATGTGGAATCTAGGGGAGACAGGATCTGGGAAGAAATAGACTGCATCCTTCTATAGACTCCAATTTACCTAAAGATCTTGAGGAAATTGTGCTAAAATAAACCTGAGCATTTGACTCAGTAACTCGAGGAAAGTCCTGTAAACTGTGTGGTTTATAATTGATAAGGAGAGAGAGTTCTTTCCTCTTCTTCTCGATTTCCTTTGATTGCTTTCCCAAATGACCTTCTACAATCAGAGAAGATCTTGCCTGCAACGTTTGTGGGTTTATCAAGTTAGTCATTCAGAAGTATGTTCGCTGTGTCTCTTTCCCTTCCTCCAGAATTGTCAGATTGAGAGCAACAGCTGTCTCCTAGCCCAGCGTGTAAGCCACATGTTTGTTCAAAGTGCCATTGCAATCACCAGAGTCCAGACAGGAGACAGAAACCACACTGTTAATTTGAACAGGGAATTTTAATAGAAAGACTTACTGCCTGGGTACAAGGAATTGCCAACTAAGGGATAAAAGAATGCATCAAAACTGGAGTCAGCATGTAGCCTGTGTCTGGGACTACCCTTGCATATTCATCTATACACTGTCTGAGGCCATTGTCATAATTCAGAGAGAAGAATTCTATTAGGGTGATACTGAAAATGTGATGGGGGATTTCTTTTTTTTTCTTTTTTTATTATTGGGTATTTATTTCATTTATATTTCCAATGCTATCCCAAAAGTTCCCCACACCCACCCACTCCCCGACCCACCCACTCCCACCTCTTGGCCCTGGCATTTCCCTGTACTGAGGCATATAAAGTCTGCATGACCAATGGGCCTCTATTTCCACTGATGGCTGACCAGGCCATCTTCTGATACATATGCAGCTAGAGACACGAGCTCTGGGGGGATACTGGTTAGTTCATATTGTTGTTCCACCTATAGGGCTGCAGATCCCCCCAGCTCCCTGGGTACTTCCTCTAGCTTGGTTTTCTACTGTGGTACCTGCCATACTCTCTGAATGTTTCTGTCACTGTGACTCCACACACTTCCTTTTCCCACCAGATCCCAGTAGTCATTGAATATGGGAGGGCAGGGGTAGGGATGCTCTTTCCCTGCTTGCATCCCTCCAGAGAGAGCCCTCTATTTGCAAAGGCCAGAACCAAATTCATCTAGTAAAGGAGATGGTAGCAGCTCTAGTTCCTGCCACAAACCAAGGCAAAGATGTCTCATCTGGAGCTAAAAAGCAACAAATTCAGGCCAAGTACTTACAGCAGAAATGCTTTAAAAGATCTGTCATGTCAGAGGTTTCAATTGCTAAAGAAAAAAAAAGGAATTCAGAAAAAATGGTTTCAGTTAAAACCCATCTATAACTTCTCCCTCTCATGAAAACACATTAAGATGGCAGTAAAGGAACTATTCAGAGTATAAAACCCTAGCAGACAAAGAGAATGGGAGGAAGACTTGAAATCTTTTCAAATTCAACAAATTTGAGCAACATAATAAAGCAATTGGAGAAGCAGAGATGGAGCGAGTACTGGAGGAGGCCACAGTGTTACGGAGACAGAGTTCACGCAATGGAGCCTTTGATAGCTGTAGAATTGGGCGACAGCAGATTTCATGAAAATCAAGAGTGATGCTAACAGCCCAAACCACAGTTTATTAGTTTTTCAAAAATGCCATACTGAGGTATGCTGACTAGATGATGGCCTCACTTTAGATCTATAATGTTCTTCTCAAGGGCTTATGTCTTACAGACTTAGGCAGCTGCTTGGCACTGCTGGAAGGTGGTGGACGCTTTTAAGATTTGGAATTTCTGAAGTCATTGAGGGTATGCCCTAAAAGGAGAAGAAGGGAAAATTGTAGATGGAATAGTGACACAAAATATTCAGAGAGTGTGTCAGGACCAAAGTAGCAAACTCCCATCACATCTTCAGTCTCTGTCTCTTTGTCTCTGTGACTCTGTGACTCTCTGTCTCTCTGTCTCTGTCTGTCTCTCTATGCAAGTATGTGTGTGCATGTGCGTGTGCATGTGCGTGTGTGTGTGTGTGTGTGTGTGTGTGAATCTTGCTCTTCAGCTCTACTAAGCACCATGATGCGCTGACTTATCACACATACAGAAGCAATGAGGCCAGTGCCCATAAACTGAAACCACAAGCCAAAATAAACTCCACCTCCATATGTAAATTGATTATCTCAGCTGTTAGCTACAAGAACAGAAAGATAATGCAATGACTTCTCGGAAATTTAGATATCCCATAATTCTGTAGACTAGAATTCCAAGACCAATGTATCCATAGAGTTTATTTCTTCTGGGGGCCTGTCCTTGGCTTGCAGGGAGTCAATTGCTCTTCATCTCTCACTGTCTATGCCCAGACATTCTGTTCTTACAAAGAACTAGTCATATTAAATTATGGTCCATCTTAATTAGTCATTATAACATAATAAATTCTTTGATGATCCTACTTACAATGTAAATCATGTTCTGAGCTATTTTAACATAAGAGTTACAAGAATTTAAAATTCAGCTCATCACATACAGGAAGGAAGCAGTTACGGCTCTTGGTGGAGGGGTTTGTTCCTAGGTTTCTTGTCCATTCCAGGAAATACACATTCATGCACACATACACACATATACATCACACACATACATACCACACACATATACACCACACACACACACATTCCCACACAGTTATATAGTCAATCAATAAATAGTTTATCCTCAGAGGATGTCAAATGGAAAATAGTCAAGATTTTGGTCAAAATCCAGAGAAGCGAGAGGTCAGAAGTGAAATGGAAGCTCATATGAAATGTCTGAATCTAGATTTAGTCTTCTTAGAATTCCAAGACCAATAGGGAAATCTTCCATAATGAAATAACGATTATTAAAATCAGAAGAAAGAGGGTTGAAGGTAGAACAGTCTCCCTCCCTCCCTCCCTCCCTCCCTCGCTTGCTCGCTCTAAGAATCTTGCTCTACAAGCATTATGATAGTCTGATTTGTTACATATCTGAAAGCAATGAGACCAGTAACCATAGACTGAAACTGAACCAAAACTGTTTCCATCTCCATACAAAATTATTCCAATCCCATTAGGTTCAACATTACCTATTAAGGGGCTGAAGAGATATCTCAATGGTTAAGAGAACTGGCTGCTCTTGCAGAGGACCCTAATTCAATTCTCAGAACCCACATGGCAGCACACAGCCATCTATTTTTCCAGTTGCAGGGTATCTGACGTTCTCTTCTGGCTTCCATGAGCACCAGGCACACACATGATGCACAAACATACATACTGACAAAGACTCACATACATAAAATAAAAACTAAACTCATCTCACTTTCATTATACTTTCACATTTTCTAATCAAGTTTTTAATAATCTCAGACATGTTAATTAATGGATGGTTGACATTTGAGAAATGTTTTCAACATAAAAAAAAACCCAAGTTGAAGCAAAATCCTTCAATAATTGGGGGGAAAAAACCCTAAATAACGTAATAAAACAAAAAAAAAAGAAAAATGGTAGTTGTAAAAGATTATAAGACATAATTAATTGGAAACTAAGGTATTGTGGATATTTAAAAAGCAGAGGGTTTATATAGGTAAGAATAGAAGACATAGAATTTTAAAACTGGAAAATTATTAGTCAAAATACATCTCCAATGCAGCCTCTTACAACTAAGGTTCAGCAACAATTGTGGGAGAGAATGTGGAAAGGCTGATTAAACCATGTATGTAGTCAGTATGTCTGCTATGAGATAATGTCATACATACACACACACACACACACACACACACACACACACACACACACATATATATATATATATATATATATATATATATATATATATATATATATACACACACACACATATACCAGGAAAGATGCACCTGGGAACTCTCAGCAATATGGTTGTCCTAAAAAGATCAGCATAATGACAATACCAGTTGATGTGCCAAGACAGACAGAGGAAATTTCACATGCCCCCATTCCTAGATGAAGAATACAGATGGCCAATGGCTGCTGAGAGAGGAAGAATCAAGGACCAGCTCCCAGATATGCTGTCCAATCCCAAGTGGTCAGCCCCCAAAAGCATGTACGTGTGAGCAAAGCCAAGTGGATACATTAAGTTGTATATACATATACACACATGTATATATATATATATATATATATATATATATATATATATATGCATTCAACAACAATAATTAAAGAAGAGATTGCGAATTTGGGAGGGGAACATGGAAGAGTGAGGAATGGAGGAGATATAGATGCTGTACTCATGTATGAAGTTCTCAAAAAATAACAGAAGAAACATTATTAAACCAAAAAAATAACCACAAACCAGATCTTATCTGAAAGCCTTCTCCTGGAAAGTCTACCTTTCACGGTTCCAGAAGGTACTCTGCAAGCTTCGAAGGGACGAAAGCAACCAAACAATGACCAACATGTCAAGATATACCTAAAAGTACATTAGTGGCATACATATATTGTCATTAGCCAACAGCTATCTAATTGGATATAAGGCTCTTTTTAAAGATTTTTAAAAATGTTTTTTATTGGATATTTTCTTTATTTACATTTCAAATATTTCCCCTTTCAAGGTCTCCCCTTTGTGACCTCCCCCATCCTATCCCTTCCTCCCCCTGCCTCTATGAGAGTGTTCCTCCACCCACTCCCCTCTTCCCACCCTGGCATTCCCCTACACTGGGCCACTGAGCACCTCAGGCCCAAGAGCCTCTCCTTCCACTGATTTTCAACAAGACCATTCTCTGCCAAATATGCAGCCAGAACCACAGGACCCTCCATGTGCATATTTTGGTTGGTGGTTCAGTCCCTGGGAGCTCTGGGGGAGGGGGGACGGTGTCTGGCCAGTTAACACTGTTGCTCCCTCCATGGAGCAACAAACCCCCTCAGCTCCTTCAGTGCCTTCTCCAACTCCTCCTTTGGAGAACCTGTGCTCAGTCCAGTGGTTGGCTGAGAGCATCTGGACATAAGGCTCTTTTAACAAGAGGGAAATCAAGCTTGGAACTGGAAACCTCCCCACTTCCTGGAGCTAGTAAGGTCATGGATCTTAGAGGAGAGTCTACTACGACTTTGCTAAACCAGCACAGTTCCTAACTGCATTCTAAATTCCCGCCTTAATATCCACAGGTAAATGTAGCGCTCGCCCCTCATCACTGAAGCTTCTTAGTGCAGAAGATGGAACTATAGCGGGCCAAACTACAGAGGTGGAAAGGTCTCATGAGATGCCTAAACATGGAGATGCAGGAGAGAGAGCTTTTGCTACGTTTGGGAGATAATGGGGAGTAAGTCACCAAACAGGTGTCTTGGCTCATTTTCTGTTGCTTATTTGAATACTCAAAAGCAGATAACATTTTTTTTTTAGGGAGGCATTTGTTTGGTTCATGGTTCTGGGGCCTGGAAAATGCAAGATTCTAAAACCAGTATTATGTGGGCCACAGTTGAGGGCTTTACTGTTGCATTCGAGCATGGCAGAGATCATAACAAGGCAAGACGAAACAGGCATGCTAACTCCAGTCACTCTCTCCACAAGTCCACTAATGCCAATCTATGGGCCATAGCCTCAAGCTGTCATCTTATCCTAACTGACTTCCAATGGTATGATCTCCAAATGCCAGTAACATTTAAAGATCAAGCTTCTGACAGTGCATATTTGGGGAGGCACATTCAAGTACAGCAATATCTGAGGCCAAGGGCTTTGCCTTCCTCTCTCTGGTAAGATTTGGTGATGTATGCTCAAAAAAAAGGATTTATCAAAATGGCAGAAGTTTCACAATGTGTCTGTCAGAACAGATGAGCTGGAGATATTGTTGGAATCAGGTCATTTAATGTGGCATTTCCTTGATCCAACCTGAGGCAGCTATATATGGATTCCCAAGGTTAGAGAGCATACCACCTCTCTGGGAGAGGGAGGGAATTCCCATTATTTCCTGGTCTCCTTTGTTATTTTAGTGCCTACTTCCATCTAAATCATTTCAAAAATCTGAAAAGAAGTCTTATTTTTAAATTCATAATGTTGACCAAAGAGACTTGCCTTTATTATGTTCATAAATCATTCATATCTCCTTCATAACAAAGAGAGTTTTTTTTAATTTTTATAATGCTTTTTTCCACTTTCCTCCTAACAGAGGGAAATGAGAATAATATTTTATGTTAATAGGAACAAAATGTTCAAAATGTGTGTGCTATATAGAAACCTTGCGAAGTGTTTCAGTGGAAGCACCTTTTAACCAACAAAGGAAATCAAACACAGAGAGCCACGTTAGAAGAAGGTTGATGACTTTTCTTTTAATGAGGAACCCGAAAGGAGTGGATTATGGATGGATGGAGAGGAGAAACTGAGAAAATACCATCACACAGAGGGTTCTGTGGGTAAGCACTATCCAAAGGTGGCCTACACCTCCCACCTTCCCTTTCTATGTCCTGGACCCACAAGACAAGCCCAGCCTGACTCTCAGGTGCACTGTGTTGGTCAGCTCCTTGGAGGGGCCAGAAATGTCTCTCAGGTACCAACATCTCTGACTCAGCATTTCTAAGTTCATCCTCAGAGGATTGAGGCACGTGTGCCAATGTAAAAAAGCATCCTGTTTCCTTGGTCCTTGGTCCTTGGTCCTTGGTCCTTGGTCCTTGGTCCTTGGTCCTTGATCCTTGGAGAAACCATGCTCTCCAAGAATCTGCGAGTCTGCTTTCCATCCATTAAAGAGCCAGGAACAGAGGGAAAGAGCCTGTGAAGATCCATCAGAACATGTAGCATCGTGTATACATCATGTAGGATCTAGGAGGGAGATAATCACTCCTTAGGCATGGACAGAGTTCGCTACAGATAAACCCAGTGAATAAAGAAGTTTGTAGCCATCGCTAGGTCCTAGTACCACAAGAAGACATTGGACAGTGGTCTGAAGCCACCAGACTTCCCAGCTTACACAGGGATGTATGAGGATTCCAATGACTTCATGAGAAAAGAGCCACCCTCAGACCTATTGTAGACAGAACAGGGACCCTGAGCACTTCAGGAAAGTCCTCAGTCCCCCAAGGCCTGCCAAGTTGAACAGGCAACTGAATTGGTATGAACTCTAAGAAACAGAGAAGTATTCTTTTCTACCCATCTGCCACCAAACCCTATTCACAGAGTCACCAACATTTAAAACACCTAAAATGCTTTGAATTAGTCTTGTCTCTTATTAAAATGCTAAGAAAATTAATATTTGTACAATAAATAAATTTCAATTCTGGAGAGCATAGTTTAAATAATGTGGAAAGGAAATGGAATACGAAAGGAAAAAATATCCCGAAGCCCATTATATGCTGCCTTCTTTGTCTTGGTGCTTTTAAAAAGGTATTTACCCCCTTTCTCCTTCACAATAGCACATGTACACATCCTGAATAGATGATTATTAGGCTACTTTCATCATTGTCCAAAGAAGAAGGCATTGCCCAGGCTGACAGAGATTAGCCAATGGGCAGTTTTCCAAGACCACAATTTTGTGGTTGTGGGGTCACTACAACATGAGGAACTGTATTAAAGCATCCCAGCAATAGGAAGGCTCTCAGAATTAAGAAGGCTGAGAACCACTGTTCTCGTCCCTGTGTTTTTTTAAGC